>NW_025891494.1:26908-27857 GCF_002878395.1 Capsicum annuum
TAATTATTGTGTAAAACTTTTTCTACTCTAATTTAAGTGACATGATACTTAGATGATCATAATAATTAATTAGAGACGATATAGTAAAATTACGATTGAATGTATTAGGAAAAAATTTAAATTAGATGAAAATGTAATAACAAATAAGAAAGAAAGTAAATTATATGTTTGATATGAAATTAAATAAATAATAAAATTTATTTAATTGCATCAATTATAATTATTTTTTACAATTAATTATCATCCTACTAATCAATTTACTTAAATATATTTGAAATAATTTTTATACATAAAAATAAAAAAGATAAATAAGATTGAAAAATAAATGGAAGACATAGGGCCCATATGTGTGGAAATATGTGTGATGACATTATGGTAAATTTCTTCAATGATATTGCTTGTAATTAAAGAAAAAATAATAGACTTTTATTTAAACTTTTGATAAAGTTTTAAAGTCAAAGCACAAAAAATAATTGAATTGAGCTTATAATTTATTATAATGATCAAGTTATCCCTAGATAAATTTGTTATGTCATTTTCATCCATGACCAAACCAACTCTTCTATAATATAGAAAGAAAAGAAAAGAAATATATATATATATAGATATAGATTTTTCTTTTTAAGTGTAATTTGATATGGAGATTATCAATTACTTTTTCAATTCACACCCCTCACCCTCACCCCACCCCTCACCCCACTACCATGCACCCCAACCAACAAAACTAAGCAGCCCATACCTGTCCAAAGATTCTCCCCAAGTAATCAAGGATGTCCACAACTCCTGCTATAGATTCTTGTACAGTAGAAACCAGTGATGGGGTCAAACTCCATACCAAAATCTTCAAACCAAATCCATATCAAGAAGGTGGAGAAATAACCAAAAATGGGTCATGGGTTGTGGTTTTGGTTCATCCATATTCAATACTAGGTGGTTGTCAAAGTTTATT
>NW_025891495.1:0-1691 GCF_002878395.1 Capsicum annuum
TGAAATCAATGCAGAGTAGCTTGAATTATTATCTACAAGTGCACAGGAAGGGCCTGTTTCTCTCCAGATCCTGCCATAGAAACATTTAATTTTTTATGAAAATCAATAGATGTATGAACAAAACAAGATTACCAGACTTCCTATCGGAGAAACTTCATACCATTGCAAGTTGTGCAAAAAGGGAGAAACACTGCGCCACAAGATCCGAAATTTCTGATAAAGGAGTCCGCAGCATTCAGGCTCACGCATCCGTCAACAGATTGGAAAGTGCTTGAATCAATGAGTTGGGATCAAAAAGCACACCCATTTTTGTATCATGAATGGAATCCACAGTGACCTACAAGATTTCAATTTGTCACCTATATTGGAGATGATCACCAGCAAAGCAATCACGTGTTGTGGATCTAGCAACATTTATGAGACAACTATGCGGATTCCAAATGCACAGTTGGATTTTGAAATTAAAATGAGAAATTCCATGATCAGTAGAAACTGATCAAGTCCTTATTTATTGAAAAAGAAGCATTTCTAATAACCATGAAACAGGAACATACCACACTGAAAATTCCTTGAGAAGCCAGAATTTCTATATCCTCTGGTATTTGGCCATTTTTCGGCACCAAAAGAGTGTTGATATATTTGTTTGGCTGAGAAGAAATATCCAATCATAAGAAACTAAAAATTTTCATGACAGAGATTCAAGGTACTGTTTGCGCAAGATTGTGAAATCTACTGTTGTGTGTTTGCGTAAAGCTAGTTGCCACAGTGATGAGAACAAATGATTGACCAAATTGCAACAGGAATATCCACTTTTCATTGCTTGGCCATGAAATAATATACACTCAAGAAGAACTTTACAACCTAACATGTAACGCGAGGTGTTATCTCGGGCCACTTTTCCTCTCTGCTAATATCTCTCTCTCTCTCTGTTCTTCATGATTCAAAAAGCAACTTGTGCCCCTAGATTTTCCATCCATTAATACAAAACAACAGATGTTTCCATCATCTGACACAATCAAGGGATTAGCACTTCTCATTGACTCTGCAGAATAGGACTCAAAAATCAACTTATGAGATGCAGTAAAAAAACAGCATGAGATACTTAGGAAGTTAATATTAGATCTTAAGATTCATTAGCTGCATTATTTAATTCGAAAATAAATGCACAAGCCAATTCCAAGTGTGCAACATCTCTAAAGCAGGACCAAAGAAAAGGCAGCTAGTAGCATTATACTTGCAGTCCAATAGAAAAGGCAGATACTTCAGACGATCTGAAAGTAACTTTTAAGAATTTCAAATGGATTTCCAAGCAAAGCCTACTTTCAATAAAAGTGATTTTTTTTTTTTAATTGGAAACAGATTGATGGAGATTTCACAAAAAGGTTCTGAATCCAGCATAGCCCATGCTGAACCTGTCTTTTGAGTTGATCATAAATAGAAAACAAATTGCTTCATATAATTTAATCATTATGCTTTTTTATAATTTCATAAAGTTTCAATACAAAAGACTCAGATCCTGCATGCAAAAAGTTTTTGCTTGCACACGACCAATATTTTTTTTCAACTCTTGATACAACACAACAACATATAAGAAAATAATTAAACATTGAATATTTCCTTAAAGGACTATCATATATATCATATGATTGGATAAGAAGACAACTTGGTAATGTCACAATGTCCTCCAGGAT
>NW_025891496.1:0-6191 GCF_002878395.1 Capsicum annuum
GGTGAAGATGAATTGAGGCAGCAAAATCTTGTAGAAGCATATGGTGCGCGATACTCTATTCATCTAGGGGACACTAAGATGTACCGTGACATGCGGGAGATCTATTAGTGGAGTGGGATAAAGAGAGATGTTGCAGATTTTGTGGCTAAGTGATCTACATTTCAGCAGGTTAAGATAGAGCATTAGAAACTTAGTGGTTCCATGCAAGAGTTCTCCATTCCTACATGGAAGTGGGAAGAAGCTAACATGGATTTCGTGATGGGTTTGCCTAGAACTCGTCATCAGCATGATTTAGTTTGGGTTATTATAGATAGAATGACCAAGTCAGCTTATTTCTTTCCTTTTTGTATATCTTATTCTACCGAGGATTATGCAAAACTCTATATCAGGGTGTTGGTCAGATTACATGGTGTTCCACTATCTATCATCTCAGATAGAGGTACCGAGTTTACTACTTACTTTTGGAAAGCATTCCAAAAAGGTTTCCATACCCAAGTCCATCTGAGCATAACATTTAATCCTCAGACAGATGGTCAAGCAGAGAGGACCATTCATACTCTTGAAGATATGCTAAGGGCGTGTGCAATTGACTTTAAGGGAAGTTGGGACGACCACTGCCTTTGATTGATTTTGCATACAATAATTGCTATCATTCTAGTATTTACATAGCGCCATTCGAAGCTCTTTATGGTAGGAGATGTAGATCACCAATTGGTTGGTTTGAATTTAGTGAGGCCTCAGTCATAGGTTCTGACTTTGGATTCGATGCCTTAGAGAAAGTTCAGTTGATTAGAGAGAGACTCCAGGCTGTTCAGAGCCGACAGAAGTCCTATGTAGATGTTCATAGAAAAGATCTCGAGTTTGAGGTCAATGACTAAGATCTCTCCCATGAAGGGAGTAAAGAGGTTCGACAAGAAAGGGATCAGTCACCGGTATGTCGGTCCCTTCAAATTTCATTATCACTTTGGCAAGGTAGCTTATGAACTTGAGTTGCCTTCAGATCTAGCCTCAGTCCATCCAATCTTCCATGTCTCTTTGCTAAAGAAGTGCATAGGTGATCCAGTAGTTGTTGTCCCTATTCAGAGCATCCACATTCAGATCAGCCTCTCTTATGAAGAGATTCCAGTCAAAACTTTAGATTATCAGACTCGTAGATTGAGGAACAAAGAAGTCCCTCTACTCAAGGTTCTTTGGAGAAATCAGTCTCATGAGAGAGCTACTTAGGAAGCAAAAGAAGATATGTATACCAAGTACCCTCACCTGTTCCACGGTAATTCAAATCAAGCGCAAGGTAAAAGTTCTCCTTAATCTTATTAAGCTTCATGTTCATGGTTCCAGTATAAACATGGTACGTATTAACCGTTTCATACTCAATCATGCATTCATGTGTCAGTTTTCCATGCATCAGATATACACGAGCTCAGTATGTTTAGCATGTCAATCATGAGATACAATTGCAGTTCTTTATGTTCATTTCAGGTTCTATTGTCTTGTATCCCTTCTCAGTAAATTCTCCTTCGAGGATGAATATTCCCAAGGGGGAGATATCGTAATACCCCTCTTGTTTCTAACCTAGGAAGTGAATAACTATTCCTACATATGAAATCTCTTATCGTGTGATTCATACTTTATTACATAACTTACAATGAATATCCTAGTGTTAGGATAGCTTATGATTCATTAAGCATGGTCATATGAGTCACTTAAGGTAATACAAGCTATGAGTTTTTGAATCCATCAAGTTTTAGAGTTTGATTTTGCAAAGGTCATCTTTAAATCAGTATAACTCAATGTTTATATGGTATTTTTGCTTTTTTAGACCCACAAAATTGTAGAGAATCAAATTATTTTTCCAACGATACAAATTTTGCCTTAATCCAATACCCGAGCGAAAAGTTGTGCCTATTTTCGTGAGAGACAGTAAGCATAGGCGATTGGTTAGGCGCCACCTAAGCGATTGGTTAGGGGCTGCCCAACCCAAGCATAGGAGATCACTTGGATGCCACCAAAGTAAATACCAGGTGTCAAAAACACTCCGTCTTGAGTTATTTTAAAGGTAATTAAGTCTTTAAATACTCCTTACATGTCCCTATACTTAACCCTATGAAATAGATATCTTCTAAACATACTGCAACCCTATTTTCATCTCAAATCTCATCATCCAAGAGAACTAAAGGAGAAAAACAACTAGGGTTGCATAATTAAGCTTGAAGATCAGATTTAAAGGAAATTCCTCCGTCAATCATCAAGAATCTGCCTTCTAAGGTATGCGTAGTGTTAATCCGTAGATTCCTTCCGTCCATGGAGTTCAAGAATCAATCTTTAAAATACAAAAGTTTGGTTGATTGTGGTGATTTGATCATACCCATGTTAATGCTTGTTTGTCTTTCTCTTTTTCATTAAAAAGTATGATTTCTATATTGTTGGGTGTTGACGATTATGTTGTTGATATTGGGTGATTCCCAAAATGGAATCTTTCTATGTTTTTATGAATTCATGATATCATATGAGTTAGAAACATGTCAATTGGGTTGTTCATGATGTATGAATTTGATGATTTCACCTATTCTTAAGATGTGCATGTAAGGTGTTTGATAAAATGCCTAAGAAACTAGAAATCATGCAATATATCTAAATTGTGATTAAGTGAAGGATTCATGATATGCCCTTACGTTCCAATGACTTTTATGTTAATAATGTTCCTTGTAAATGTTGTTGGAATACTAATGAACTATTCTTATGATATTACGCTATGTTTACTTGCAAATCCTACTTATGAACAAAATGCATGATAACCATGCAATGCACATGAACATCCATGCTATTAGTACATGTTGCCAATATGATTATGCAATGAACATGATATTAAGATTGTGCAAGTACTTCCATGTGATATTAAATCCTTTCCATGCAATACATTGTTGATAACCATGCTTAGTATGAGATCCCTACTTATGATATTACAAATTATGGACTCTAGTTTTACGATCAAGTCAGTCATGTGTGTCAGTTTCCTTCCATTGAGTCCTGGGGGTACTGGTACCCAAAAACTATAGGTGTGTGCATAGATCCGTGTCTTGTTTCACGATATCCAAACTCAAGCTATTCCTTTAGTTATTCATGTCCAATTCCTTTAGATGGGGTTAGAGGTTAGAACTGAGTGAACCCAAGGATGGGAGTTTACCCGCCAATTCAAGGTATGTTTCTTAGTAGCAATCCTTGTGTTCCAGAACTACGTAGCCAGCATAGGTTGAGACAGCTTTACCCATCAGATTAGAGTTGATGAGGTTGCTTAACCCGTCAGTTTATGTTTCCCACCATTCTCATTTGAGTACCTGCCAGTATAGGGTCTCACAGTCGTCCTTACTAGTGGTGCGATATTGACACCCCTCCAGTCGGGGCAGAGATTAGACCCCAACTTAGCCATAACAGCATACATGGGACATGTCGATTAAACACTACTTCCCACAGTTTCAGTATCAGTCTCAGTAAAAGAACTCAGGTCATTCTTCATATTTCAATATATACAGGACTGTCAGATACAGTCATCCATGTTATCAGTTTCAGTATCAGTCTCAGTAAAAGAACTCAGGGCATTCTTGAGATTTTAGAATATACAGGACTGTCAGATATAGTCATCCATGTTATTAGTTTCAGTAATAGTCTCAGTAAAAGAACTCAGGGTGTTCTTCAGATTTTAGTATATACAAGACTGCAGATACAGTCGTCCATGTTATCAGTTTCACTATCAGTAAATGATGTATTAGCTTACAGGTCATGCTATCACGTATTCATGGTCCCAGTTTCTATATATGTGTGTTGCCACACCCACGTTCATATTAGTCAGTCAGTGTTCTTGATGCATGAAACCCTTTATGTTCAGCCTACCTTCCTCGTATATTCAGTACTCTAGTGTACTGATGCATTTATGCTATGGTGCTTTCTTTTCATGTTACACCATAGGTTTTGAGACACGAGCTCCATCCCAGCAGTAGCAGTAGCATTACAGTTACACAGACACAGTGAGTCCTCATTGATTCGTGGAAAATATGATTTGATACATTTATTTATTTCTTCAGTTCAGTTTTACGGAGTTAGTTGGAGACATGTTCCTTCAACTCCTTATTCAGATAGTTTAGAGGCTTTTAGATTTATGTTAAAATTACATTCTGATTGAGTTATTTTGGGTATTTTCACCCATATGGTTTTATTTAGTTGAACTTTATGGTCTTACAGTTCCATGTATTCTTTATTATTATATCATAATTTGCAGTATACAAGTATAGATACCAGTCATGGGTTAGCTTGTGGTCCCGCGGGGTCATGACCACTGTGTAGCATTTTGGTTCAGAAAATTGGGGTGTTACATGGTAGATAGGCTGACTAAGAAAATTCATTTTTTTCCTGTGCATACATCTTATACAACTGAGGATTATGCTAGATCGTTTATTCGGTAATTAGTCAAATTTCATGGAGTTCCCTTGTCCATCATCTCAGATAGGGGTACTCAAATCACCTCATAGTTTTCAAAAGCTTTTCAAAGGGGTTTTGGTACCCAAGTGCATCTTTGTTCTGCTTTTCATCTGTAGACAGATGGTCAAGCTGAGAGGACCATCAAAACCTTTAAGGATATGTTGAGGGCATGTGCTCTTGACTTCAAGGTTAGTTGGGATGAGCATTTACCATTTATTGAGTTTGCCTATAACAATAGTTAAAATGCTAGCATCAAGATGGAACAATTTGAGGCTTTGTATGGGAGGAGGTGTATATCAACTACAGCTTGGTTTGAAGTATGTAAATCTTCTTTTAATGGACCTAAAATAGTGTTTGAGGCTATAGAGAAAGTGAAGTTGATTAGAGAAAGGTTGAAGATAGCTCAGAGTCATCATAAGTCATATGCAGATGTGAGAAGAAGAGGCCTTGAGTTTTATGTTAATGATTTGGTGTATTTGAAAATTTCACCAATGAAAGGGATGAAAAGATTTTGCATGAAGGGGAAACTTAATCCCTAGTATGTGGGCCCCTATAGAATCCTAAGTTGTGAGACTGGAGTAGCTTATGAGTTTGAGTTTCCCTAAGAGTTGTCAGTTGTGCATCGTATCTTTCATGTCTTCACGCTTTAGAAGCACATTGGTGATTCCATTGTAGCGGATCCTTCAGAGAGCCCAGATATCCCAACTAGCCTTTCATTTGAAGAGATTCCAGTTGAAATTCTAGACCACCAAATTTGTTGACTGAGGAACAAAGAGGTTCCCTTGGTCAAAGTGTTATGGTGAAACCAGTCAGTTGAGGGTGCTACTTGGGAAACTGAGGCAGATATACAATCCAAGTAACCGCACCTCTTCTCTAAAAATTCAGATCAAGCCAAAGGTACTATTCTTAATTCATCCTCGTTTCCAATTAAAGTTTCAGCTATATAGCTATTTTTAATACGAGTTCATGAATTATTTGAGATATTCAAGAACTTAGAATGATGTAGAGTCAGTTTAGCAAGTTGTTTCAGTTGTGCATACTCAGTTTTCTTCGTATCCTTAGCCTACCTAGCGACATTTGAAGATGAATGTTCCCAAGGGGGATATATTGTAATAACCCAAACTTTTCCTTAAGCCTAATTTCATCTCAAAAAGGTTAAGTAATGACTTCCTAAGTGAGTAATATTTAAAACATTTAGAGTTTCCCAAATTTTTACTTTTTTATCATGTGGAAATTTTAATTAGCTTTCCAATGATATATGATCAGCCCAAATCCGATAACCGGGCAAGAAATTATAGCTAATTTATGTTCTAGTCATAAAACACCATCATTTGAGTGTTTGGAGCATCGTGGAGAGGGTCTATTTAACAATTCTCAAATTCTAATAGAACTCCGCGATAGTAGCGCGTCGCCGAAGACCTCAAATTCCCAATAGTCAATTTCCAGTGGTCTAGCATGATTCTGATGCATCACGCTAAATTTCCAGGTCACAACTAGTAGGACAACACGATAGTTTCGTGTCGCAGTGACTCCCTGATTCCCATTTGTCAATTTTTAGTAAGCCACTGTGATAGTGGCGCGTTGCGGTGGCCTATAAAATTGGGTTTGCAATTCGATTTATTTAGCTTCGTACAAAAGTTAAAAAGGGCACTTTACAATTTTTTCAAGCCTTTTAAACCATACAAACATCAAAATTAAGGTCACTACAAGAGTCATAT
>NW_025891497.1:0-5626 GCF_002878395.1 Capsicum annuum
TACTTTTTTGTATACTATGGTGCTTGGATTTAAGGTTTTCGACATTTGAGAAAAGGCATAGCCGTCGACGGTACCTTCTTGAGGAGCAGGTATAATAGAGTTCTGCTAGCGGCGATGGCACAGGATACGGAGAATCACATCTTTCCTATCGCTTTTTGTGTAGCAGACAAGGAATGTGATGCCTCTTATGGATTTTTTTAATAACTACGAAGCTCCATCGAAGATACCGAAGAGTTATGTTTTATATCGAATAGGCATCCAAGTATTCCAAAGATGGGTTCACGTTTCTTCACTTTAGCTTACTTTGGTTGTTGAATCAGGCATCTTGGAGAGAACATTCGAACCAACTATCACAATAAAAGGGTCGTGACCTTTTTTTATAGTAAAGAGGATTTTTTAGACCATTTCAATCAAATAACGGATGTGAATCCCAAGGTAGTAGAATTTCTCATGCGTGTCGGTTTTAGAGATAGACCCGAGCATTCTGTTCGGCAAATAGGTACATTCTTATCAATTTTAATGTCTTGTTTAAGTTACAAGTTTAGTATGATATTGTAATAAGTGATTCTTTTGTATAGGTACAATATTATGACATCAAACATAGCTGAATCGGTGAATTCATTATTTGGTGATGAAAGAGAATTTTCCATCAAGGCTATATTTGAAAAAAATAAGTCAGAAGTATGGTAAATTTTTTAACGGAAGGCGTGTGCAGTTCAAGTACCCAAAAAAAAGAACCCGATTTGTTCTCAAAATCGAAAAAATAATATCAACGAACTTCAGTTTGGGGAATAGGTTATTACCTCATAAAATAGCTGATTACAAATTCAGTATCACCAGTCATGGTGATGTTGCCACAGTCGATCTTCAAACAAGAGCTTGTACGTGCAGAGTTTTTGACTTGGAAAAAATGCCCTATCCACATGCTATGGCAGCGCTTCAAGCTCAATACGATCATAAATATGGAACTGAAGTTTACGAGCACTCCTCTCAATATTATTTGGTGGAAAAATATGAAATGACCTATAGTGGGCATATTACTCCGGTGCCTTCCGAAGAATCTTGGGTTGTTCCTGCAGAGCTTATAGGGAGATTAATACCTCCTCCATATATTGACCCAAGAACTATCAAACCGGGAAGAAAGCCAAATAAGATGAGGCGTGGAGTCGAAGAATCATTTTCATCAAGAAGAAACAAGTGCTCTGTATGTAAGCGCGCTGGCCACAAAAGAACTACATGTCCGGATTTTAATCCACCATGATCATTGTAATTGCAGAAACTTGTATAGCTGTTTGTTATGGACTTTTATATATTTAACTCATTGTTGTGAACGTAATGTTATCATTCATTACATTTAAATTATCTTTTTAATAACTTGTGCATCAATAAAAAGAGGCAAAAAATGAACTAAACAATACAACAGACCACAAGTATTTTCAACAGATTACCCATCTGTGGCAACAGATTACCCATCTGTGGCAACAGATGGACATTAGCTGGAAGAACACAATACAGTTCCATAAAATTGGAATGTTTTCCTCCAACAGATGATAAATCTATCGTAGTAGATGGATAATCTGTTGACAGAAACCCAACCGATGACTAATCTGTTCCAACATATGGTCCATCTATTAAAACTCAGAAGGAAAAATTTCTATTGCTACTGGATTCAAAATTGCTCCTTACCTCCAACCGTCGACATGTTAACATGTAAAATGTTTAGAAGAAGAAATAGATAGAATGAGAATTGAATAAGAATTAAAAAGCCAAAGTCGACTAAAAATAAATTTTTCATTAAACGAAAAATAAAATACATTAGGTATAGATCCGATATATAAAAATTAAAATACATATGCTAAAAAAACACATTCTAATTATTAATATCATCATCATCATCATTAATGACAGCCGACCAATCAACTCACAGCAGCAGGGCCCTCATCAGCCTCTGTATCTCTTTGAACATCGTCACTCTCATGGTAACTAACTCCCTCTGTAGGTCATTAACCTACCTCTAAAGTTTTTGCACCGTGTCGCGTAGAATAGCAATGTCCCAAACAGGATCAACCATATCTAGAACACGCATGAATTGACAAATGTAAAGAAAAGAGTCCAAATGTAATACAACATATACTACAAACTGGTAGATTTACACCGATAAAAAACTTACCTCAACATAAAGGAATATGGTCTTTGAAGAGAAGTTGTTGAAGATGTCACACGAAAAGAAAAAATGCAAAAAATAAATAAAGTTTAGTAGAATGAAAATTAAGAAGGGACCTATTTATAGAGAATTGAATCTGGATGTATAAGGACAAAAGACACGTCTGTTAAGCTCCATTGTATTAATTACATTCAATCTGGTGGCATTTTATTTTTTGTGAAAAGTCGAAATTTTGTCGTTTACATTAATACTTCTCATCCTTTTAAAATGATTTTGAGACTTGATAATGGCCGTTATTATTATGCTGTTATAACAAATCGTCCATCTGCCGCAATAGATTTACCATCTGTTGCAACATATAGATTATCTGTTATGATAGACGGACCATATATTGGACATTTTGATTTCTTCTAACAGCTGATTCAACAGTTGCAGCAGATGAAGAATTTGATTCATCAACTGTTTTGAATGTGTTAGATAAAAAGTCACCACTACCTCTTTTTTAATAGTCATCACATGCGTGCAGATGAATAAACAATGTCTGGTCTGTCGTAACAGATTTACAATCTATTACAATATATGGATTATCTGTTGTGACAGATGGACCATATATTGGAGGAGATATTTTTATTTCTTCCAACAACTAATTCATCAGTTGCAATAGATGGAGATTTTATTCATCAACTATTTTGAATGTGTTAAGATAAAAAAGTTACGACTCTTCACACCTCTTTTTTAATAGTCATCACATGCGTGCAGATGAATAAACAACACTGTGATGTCTTTGATGGGGTAGGAAGAATAAGGTGCGTGCAATGGATCCACTTTCATGCATGGGAGTTATGTATTATTGATCAGTCTACCACAACAGACACACATAAAGTGTAATAATTTTGTGAATGCAATTTTTTACCGATTAGACACTGATCCTTCAAATAAGATCCTGCATTGTATAGTTTAATTTGATAGGTGCAAACTGATAAGGACGAAGGATTCTAAGATGGTGGTGTGTTACAATTTAATGACGGTCTATGCTCATGTTTTTGTGTCAAGTTTGGGGAAGGGTTCAAGTTTTTGGTGGTAGTATAAATATCCAAAAGTTATTGAACCGGTTTTAATGGTGCAATGGACTTCTTGAAAGGCCTTCGAAGCCTCGCACTGCAACAAACAATGATGGAACCAATAGAAATTTCCCTATTCCAAATTTATATGGACGGATTGCTGGAGGAGGCTTTTATACAGCAGAAGGTTCTTTGGAGAATACCTGTGCGGGAAGGGGGAGGTGGAGAAGGTCATATATCATCTCAGACCTTATTTAAGAGGAAATACAGGGTAGGAAGTAATGAAATTCTAGTGAATCTAGCCAATTAAATTGACATGAGAAATGGAGAAACTGGATGAGCTTCAAATGTGGAAGTGTATCCAAATATAAAAATCCTTCAGTCGTTTGAAAAAAAAGAAAAATGGTCAACAGGACTAGAGCTAGACACTTTTCTAGAGAGTTCAACTAGCGAGCATGGCCTCAATGAAGACTCTCACAAAGTGCAGGACCAGAACTCTAAGGAAGAAACTTTACGAGCAAAGGAAATTGATACGATTATCGATCAGAATTGAAACCTGAACAAATAACTCTTGAATTAAAAATAAGGGAAGCCAAGGTGTCAATTTCTAAATTCTAACTTGCATGTCGTGGCTTCTTTTTGTGGCTATAATTAGGTCTATGGCAGTAGAAACAAAAAGGTTTGAAGTTGGGCAAAATCCTATGCCTTGTTGTTTCCATTGCCTTTACATAGGAGGCATGGGATGCATATTTAACTTGAGAAATTGCCACCTTGGCTAGATCCCGTATTTTTAATTCAGGAGTAGTTGGTTCAGGTTTAAATTCTAACCAACAATCTTACCACCTTCCGTGCTCGCAAAGTTGCTTTCTTAGAGTTCTGGTCCTGCACTTTGTGAGAGTCTTCCTTGAGGCCACGTTCGCTAGTTGCAGTCTCTAGCAAAGTGACCATCTCCATTTCTCTTGATCATTCTTCTTTTACTTCAACGACTGATGGGTTTTCATTTTTGAATATGCTTTCACATTCGCAGCTCATCCAGTTTTTTCATTTTTCATGTCAATTTCATCAGCCAATTTTGCTACACTTTTCTTCCTACCCTGTGTTTCCTCTTAAACAAGGTCTAAGATGATATATGGCCTTCTCAACCTCCCCCTTCCCACACAGGTATTGTCTTTAGCACCTATTGCTATATAATAGTCTCCTTCAATAACCCATCCATATAAATTTGGACCAAGGGAATTTCTATTGGTTCCATCGGTGTTTGCTGTAGTGTGAGGCTTCAGAGGCCTTTCAAGAAGTCCATTGAGTCATTAAAACCGGTCCAATCACTATTGGATATTTACACTGCTGCCAAAAACTTGAACCCTTTCCCAAACTTGACACAAAAACATGAGCATGAATCATCATTAAATTATACCATGGTATCGACACCACCTACTTGGTCCCTCAGCCTTACTAGTTCGAACCTAACAATCTTAACTATAAAATGCCATATCTTGTTTGAAGAATTAATGCCTAATAGGTAAAGAACAAACATTCACAAAATCATTGTACTGGATGTGTGTTTTCATGATAGGTTGATCAGTAATACATACCTCCCACATATGAAGTGATCCTATCTGCAAGCAGCTTATTCCTCCGAACCTATCTTTACTCTAGCCTTTAATGTTGGTCGGGCAAAAATGGATCCAGTTTTACTTTCTTTTATCTACAAACAAGAGAAATAGATTTGACATCAAACAAGAGAAGAAGAAAAAGAACATTACAAAAGGGTAACACAAAATTGAGCGAATCAACAGATGAACAATCTGATGCAACAGATTACCCATCTGCTCAACTGATGAGGCATCTGTTGCAACAGATGGATGACATATTGTAATAGATGAGTCATCTATTGGAATAAATCAAACCTGCCCTGCTACTGGTTTGATTTCTTCAAACAGTTGCTCCATCTATACAAAAGGGTAACACAAAATTGAGTGAATCAACAGATGACCAATCTTATACAATAGATTACCCATCTGTTCAACCGATGAGGTATTTTGCAACAGATATAAAAACAACTGGTCGTTCATTCAAGACTTCAAAGTCACCTTTCCTTCAATTTTCTCAATAAATAGGAAACTGGTAAATGAGTAAATCATTAGTAACAACAGATATAAATATCTAATTTAAATGACATACAAAGAAGAAGATGAGGTGAAAAGAGCAATAGTGAACCATACCTGCAATGTAAAAAAAACAAAGGGATCAGAACATCTAATTCAGTCGAGAAAAGATATTGATTGGTTGAGATCAGAAAGGATCCTCATCCGAAAGTAGAGAGAAAAAAGAGGCAAAAAGGAAAGAAAGAGATTAAGAAGAAAGAGTGATAGATGAGTTGAGTTGAGTCTTGAGTCTTACT
>NW_025891497.1:8626-15581 GCF_002878395.1 Capsicum annuum
GCCAAATCTACACGGCAAGAGCTGGACCGATGCAAAGAGGATTCTTGTAGTCATTAGTATGAACGACATACATTATTGGGCTATTAAGATACTACTCGAGGAGGGAAAGATCAAAGTTTATGACTGCAATGAACCTCTCATCGACGATGTCGATCTTTTTCTCCTCGTGTAGCCATTGATGGAGCTATTACCCATCTTATTGAGGGAGATTAAACTGATGAATCATTTTCCAAAGGAAGTGTTGATGAAGAAATCATGGGATTTTGAAGGTCGAAAAAAGGGCATGACCCTTTCAAAAAATGATGCCGGTTACACGAGCGGCTCGTAGCTCTTGCATACATCGAATGCTTGCTGATAGGAACAGAAATGGTAGAGCCAACGACCTTTCTATGTGACAACGCTGTGGAAAACCTGCAGGAGGTCTGGGATTATGGGGTACTAACTGGATGCTTAGAGCCTGTGTATATAGAAGAGCTTGTGAAATAATAATTTTTTATTTCAAGTCATACTTTACTTTACTTTAAATTACATGTAAATGTAGTGGCAATAAATTTTTTCTGATGAATGAAAGTTTGAGTTTTTTATAATGCAATAGATTGTCAATTTGTTGTAAAATATATTCTATCTGTTCTGTTAGATAGTTTATCTGTTGTAATAGGTTGGTCATCTATTGTATTATGCCGATGTTATTTCTATCTAATCTAAGTCTAATATGTTGCAACAGCGGGAAGACCTGTTTGATAATTTTCAACAAATGACCTAAATTTTACAACATATTCCTAAATCTATTTGATATTTTGCAACAGTTACACGCTTGAATATCCATGTGCTTGACAACACCAAACTAGTAGCAAACACCACTATGAAAATTTTAGCAATTAGGCTTGAAAATCCATATGCCCAACACCACCAAACCAATAGCAATAACGGCAACAATGTAGTATCTTCTTGCTCGATTTTGTTGCTCTTCAGAAGCCTTGACTTTCTTCAACAAATCCCAGATTACACAATTTGGTTATGAAGGGGGTCGTTCTTTATACCAATTAAAGTAATCGCATCCAACCAATTTCTATAAACACAAGAACACAATTACAAAATAATTACAACTCAATAATTAATCAACTAATTAAATAAAAAAATATTACCTTTGAAGTCTTACAAGTAAAAAAACCTACGACCTGGATTTTGTTGAGTCCAAGAAGTCTTCAATAGAGCCTCATGACTGCACTTACAATATCAAAAATTGTTATCACAAAAATAGTGGAAGATGCGCTCGACATTGTCAAGCTCAGTTGGAAAAAATAAAAAAAAGATAAAGAAAAGAAAGATCAAATGTAAATAATTTGAAGAATTTGGATAGATAAAAAAAATTACAAAGAAGAAGAAGATTTGGGAATTTAGGGTTAAATTTTAGGAAGAAGATGAATATATAAGACATTGGAGGAAAAAAATAACCGTTGGGGGCCAAATCAGACGCCAAGTCAGCAAAAAGTGCCAACCTGACACATTTGTGCCTATTTTATTTTACGTGTTTAAAATGAACACTGTCTACTTGATGTATATTTTATTTTAGGTGTTTGAACTGAACACTGTCGATGGACTCCGCCTTTTTTTTATTTCAATTCACTTTCACTTTTTCACATGTAGTGGCAATTTTTTTATGTCCAATGAAAGTTGAATTTTTATAATGCAACAGATTCTCCATCCGTTGTAACAGATATTCTACCTGTTCTGACATATAGTTTATCTGTTGTAATAGGTTATTCATCTATTGCATTATGTCGGTATTTCTATCTAAGTCTATCTATTACAGCTGTGGGAAAACCTGTTTGATAAATTTCAACAAATTACCTACCTATTGCAACATATGTCAAATCTGTTTGATATTTTACAACAGATATTTTGTCTCAACAGATACATTATCAGTTGCAATTTTTGAATCTAGTATTCTATTTAAATTAATAAGTTCAAATCTAAGAAAAAAATAAAATTCATAGACAAAATAAAATAAATTGAAGCCTTAAGAAATTAGATGAAATAAAATCAATGAATAAATAAAATATAAAAAAATTATTATGGGTACAGATCTCAACAAATACATCAACAATTTAAGTAGTGATGCCAAAGATTCCTAAGGAAGGGTGAGTTTATTACTTTGACAAACTCAAGCTATAAAGATCTACTCAATATGGACAAGTTATTCTTCATCTGGTGCTATGAAATTCGGCTTTGCTCGTCGTAGATCTTTATTATCGCTTATGTACGATTCTGCTCTTTCTGTTCTCTGTATTTCCATAAAAAGAGTAGAGTAGCATATTGTCAATGTTGTTCAACAGTAGCTTCTACATCAACCTGGAAAGCCAGAATTGGTCAATGCTAATTACGGAGATACAATAAAATGGAAAAGGATAACTCATCTGTTCTAGCAAATCAAACAGGTCTTCCTCTGATTTTAAATTATTCCAACCAGATTATATTTCTGTTGCAACAATGAATCAATTGTTGGGTCAAATTTCTACATGAGGAAGACCTATATGATAATTTCCAATGGATGATCCATCTATTGCAACATATGACCCATTTATTGTAGTAGATAGGTCATCTGTTAGTACAAATAAAAGCGGTACAAAGAGCTATTTGATTTGCTAAAATAGATGAGACATATGTCACAATAGGTACTTTATCTGGTGCAACAAGTTAGTCAACTGTTGCAACAAATGTATATATATGTTTGATAATTTTCAGCAGATGTGTCATCCGTTGAAACAGAAATGTGTCTGTTTATTAGTTAGTTGGTAGACATATGTTCACCTTGTTCAGCTCGTGCTGCTCTATTTTGGACATTGTACATTGCTCAGTGTAATACACGGACAGAGGAATTGTAATTTTGCTCTTTTGGGTGCTTGATAATGCCTTGGAAATCATTTTCCTTCTCCTCTTAGCCTCAATCTCTAATGGAGTAGATGGAAATAAAATCCTCTTTGATGAAACGACACCCCACTTAGATGTCAATTCTTTTACAAAAGCAGTTAATGCATTAATAGCATTAATCACTACATCATGTTTCACCCTGCAGTCTTGACATTTGCATACAGAACATTCGCTGGGAGAGGCAAAATCTGTATAACCAGTATGATCATACTCATAGTGGTTTATTTTAAATACTGTAAGAGGAGCATCATTAGCACCAACAGCAGCACCACTACCACCTCCACCAACTCCATCACCACTAAGACCATCAACAATAACAAGCCCACCCTTCAAAACTATTTTTCTTGTAATGGCTGTTGCTCCAAACAATTTCATTTTTATTCTGTCGATGACCTTAGGGTTTGAAAAAGTTTGCACAGACCGTAAAGTAAGAAAAAATGGCATCTTCAACTCTCGATTGGTTGGAATTAGCGACGGATGCACAATCTAACATAAATGATTACATATATTAGAATGATGATTAGATCATTCAAAAAAATCATTAATTAAAATAAAAACTTAATTATAATTATACTTACTGCATCCTTTGGGGGGTTGAAGAGATCAAGAATTTTTATATTTTTATCAGTTTTGGCTGACAACCATCTCAAGATTCTTGGACAGAAAACTTCTTTCTGGTAGTTCACTTGTTGTCTCAAATGAGGAATGACTTCAAACGCCCAAGCCTATAAAATAATGCCAATAAATCAAAATCATTATTAAGTAAGAAAATGAACGATATCATAATAAAAGAAAGAAACAAAACATTTACCATGAAAACTCATGGAAAGCCATATAAGTTGATTGTCTTTGGCGCTAACGGAGTCAACAAATATTGAAAAGTCATTTTGAAGCTTTCATAACCCCAAAGATAGCTGTTAAATGCCTCAAGATCCCCAGAGAGCTTTATTAAATCAATGTTTAAGTTGTTGTTAACATCTCTCACCCAAAGAATATTATGTATAAACCAAACCAAGCACAATGACTGCTTGTGCTTCTTTGAACGTTCTTTACCTTTCAACACTTCTATCAAATTTTTATTTTTGAAGCTTGGACCAACAATGGACACCAGGTCATCACGATCACACGACTTGCCTTTGTCTTTTTTTGGGTGTGCGGGGTGCTTTTTTTGGGGTTAGAATAGGTATAAATTGAGAAGGAGGATAACATTTTCGTCCAGTAACTATGACAAACTCTTTCCAACCAAAACAAACAGGCATGCCACAGTAATTTATCCACACCTCATCCATCTTATCTTTGTTTTCATACATAAACCTACGCTTGAGAATTTCATATACTATTTTCATTTGGAAACGAGCATTGTTGTCCTCTGGTAAATCAAGATATTTCCCAAAGCAGCTATCCCTGAAATAAGCATCCAATTTTTGTTCTTGAAGTATTTTTTTAAAGACGTCGAAAGATTTTCCCATGACTGAATTAACCATGAAATCACTCATTAAATCTGTCGCACCATCGCACTGCATTCTCACAGGATAACGATCAATGCTGAAGGTTTTTACCAACTCTTCGGCGGAAGGGCTATTAGTATTTGGACCATCTCTTTTGAAATATTCCTCCTCCCCGTGTTCATCATATTCTGCTCCAGATTGAGATAACGCTTGTAAAGCAAGCTCATAGAGTGGTGGATGTAGCCTAGCTGCTTTACTTGTTCCTTTACTTGGACTTGATTCGGCTTCTGTAGTTTTGGGATTCATATTATCTAAAATTAACAGAAACATAAAAAAATATATTATAGTTGATTAATGCATCGTTAGAAAAGGGTAACAGTAAATCTAACAAGGAAAATAGTAAAATAACAGTTTCAACAGATCACTTACTGTTGCACCAGATAGTATATCTGTTGCAGCATATAACAAACCTATTGCAGTGGATGAGCAATCTGTTGCAACTATACAAAATATATCGCTTATCTTTTAAGACAGATGAATGGTCTGTACAACAGATCACACATGGTTGCAACATGAGTGATATATTGGAATAGTTAAATAATATTGCAATGGATGGATAATCTGTTACAATAATACAAAAATATATCACTCATCTGTTGAGAAAAATGAATAGTCTGTGCAGTAGATCACACATCTATAGCAACATCATCTGTTGCAACATATGAGTGATCTATTGGAATAGTTAAATAACCTGTAGCAACGACTGAGTAATCTATTGCGACAATACAAAATATATCACTCATCTGTTGAGAAAGATGAATGGTCTGTGTAATAGATCACACATCTGTTGCAACATATGAGTGATATGTCAGAATAGTTAACTAACCTACAGGAACGACTGAGTAATCTATTGCGATAATACAAAATATATCACTCATTCGTTCAGAAAGATGAATGGTCTATGCGATAGGTCACATATCTGTTGCAACACATAAGTAATCTGTTGGAATAGTTATTAACGGTCAATATTAGTTAGATTTCTTCCAACATTGGGTCGTTTATCGCAACAGATGAATGATCAGTTGGAAAAATTATGTCGTGGACATGTCCTGTTGGAAGAGTTGATAGGATTTTATCCAATAGGAGGTTCATCTGTTGCATTAGATCATTAATCTGATCGTTCTTTTGTTGCATCAGATGGTTAATCAGTTGCATCGGATTTTTTATTGGATGCTTAATCTGTTGCAATATGTGGTTAATCTGTTGCATTAGATATTTAAACTGTTGCATCATATGATAAATCTGTTCATCAGAATTATAATTTGATGGTTCCTCTGGTGCATCAGATGATTGATCTGTTGCATCATCTGACAAATATGTTGCATCAGATGGTTAATATGTTGCACCAAATGAATAATTTGTTGGATAAAACAAAAAACAGTAGCATGATTTTGTTCAACATAAAAACAACAATATCACCCTTTTTACCAAGAACAAGAACAAGAACAGAACAAATCAACCCAAATTGTTGTTTTATTTTTATAAACACAAACAACAAAAATCAAACTTAAAAAAAAACGCAACAAACAATAAAAAATCATAATTCACTTCGAAAAGAGAAGAGAAGAAATACCAGAAATTAGGATTTTGTTCAGACCACATTTTAAATTAAAACATCAAATATTGAAATTGTTAACCAAAATTATAAGAGTAGTTGACTCAAGTTCCTCGTTTTCTTCAAAACTAAAAAGGCCATAAATTTTTACCTGTGAAAAAAGAAAAGGAACGATGATGAATTCGAAGCTGTTATGGCCGGAGAGCAAGGTTGTCACGTCGATTGAAGGTTGAAAAATTCAAAGCTGTTGTGGTAGGAGAGCAAGGCTGTCACGTCGATTGAAGGTTGAAGTCAAAAAGAAACTCGAAGCCCAACTATTTGTCGTCAGATGTTGAAGTCACCGAGAATTGAAAGGAGAAATTTGCAGAACTGTTGGTTGGGAGAGAGTTGAGAGAAACTGTCGAAGGAGAGGAGAGAGACTGGTTGATTTGGATTGAAGAGGGGTGTGGGTTGGGTTGATTTGTATTTTTGAAAAGATTAGAAAGTTTTGAAAATATTAATCAAGTCCATAATTAACTTAATCAAGTTTTCTAATGATGTTTGACCCTTTAAGTTGGTCAATGTCACCAATTCTTCATTTAAGACTTAAAAAATACCTTTCCTTCAATTTTCTCATGTTACGTCTATTTCTTTCTATTCAATATCAACAAAATATTGTGACCATTAATTTAGTTTTACTTTAATTTATAAAATAGCATTTCATAGATAGAAATAATTGCTTTTAGCTAAAAAGTAGGGATAAGTGATATATTTTTATTTTACTTATCAATGATAAGAAATTATGTTGTGTTTTCTTTAGCTCATAAATTTAATATTTATGTTTATGTTGTAAATATTGTAATCTCCGTGGTTTCCTAAAAGCTAATTAGGTGATGAAAGGTTAGAGGGAGAAAAAAAAATATAAAACAGAGTAGTAATATTAAAATAAAGAAAGTTTAAAAATCTAATCTATTTGAATTTA
>NW_025891497.1:18581-22728 GCF_002878395.1 Capsicum annuum
ATTCCTCGACAGCTTTAGAGATAGCTTCTACTTTTTCAAAGAGTTTATCCTGGTTATCCTTGCACTCTTCGCATTCGCAACGAGAACACGAGGGTGAAGAGGGGTAAGAGGGACCTGTGTGAGGGTGAAAAGGGGATTTTTCAAACATATTTATTTTTTCTTGAGTATCAACATTCCCATCATCACGAGTGGTAGCAGTATCAGTATGCCTACCACTAATACCAATAACTCCACTAGAAAAAGCATCTGGATCTGCCTTAGTAGGTTGGTCATGAAGAGCCTCAATATTAGGCTGACCTTGTCTAACTGCTCTTCTTATGGCTATTGCTCCAGCCAATTCCTTCCTTATTAACTCCACCATTGGGTCTGATATAGTATCAACATGACCTAGAGTAATATAAAAAGTCATTAAGGACTCCTCCTCAGTAGGCACTATCCATGAATGCATGACCTAGGGAAAAAAGACAGATACATTTAAATTATATAATATAATAATTTTCACAGTTGGGTTAACATTTTAACAGTCAATTTCTGCAATAGATTAATAATATATTGCATCAGATTGCACATCTGTTGCATAATTTGCAGTAGATGGTTAATCTATTAGGAGTCGGGTTCAGAGAACCAGAGCAACACATGGATAATCTGATGCAAAATATCAATCATCTGTCACAATAGATTACCAATCTGTTGCACCGTTGCACAAGACGGGTAATATGTTGGGTTACATATTATGCAACAGATGATCTGTATGGATATTAACAATATGTTACATCAAATTACACATTTGTTGCATAATTTATAGTAGATGGTTAATCTGTTAAGAGTCGGGTTCAGAGAACCAAAGCAACATATGGGTAATCTGATGCAAGATATCAGCCGTTTGTCGCAACATATTATCCATTTTTTGCACCGGTTAGAACAGGACGGATAATTTTTTGCAATAGATGTTCCATCTAGTGCATAAGATATAACATCTGTTGCACCAGATATAACATCTATTTAATATCTTTCATTGAGTAAATTATTTTCATAAGATATAACATCTGTTGCACTAGATATAACATCTATTTAATATCTTTCATTGAGTAAAATTATTTTACTTGAAGAAGACGTATTGCATCATCCAGAGGGTTAAAGAGATCATCCTCCTTAACTTTGGTGTTGCTCTTTGCAGCCAACCATCTAAACATCCTTGGATGAGAAACCTCATCTGGGTAATTTATTACCTACTTTCTGAGGGGAGGAGTGGCTTCAAATGCCCAAGCCTAAAAAATGTAAACAGAAAGCAAGAAAAACAAAAGTCATAATAATAACTAACTATATTCAATAATAACTAAAAAAATGTCACTAATCCTTCATTCAAGACTTAAAAGACACTTTTCCTTCAATTTTCTCATATAACTTAATGGATGAGTTAAAATAGTGATTAATTTTACCATGAAATTCTAAGGAAAGCCATATAATGTGGTCGTCCTTGAGGATAGATTTGTCAGTAAATATTAGACAGTCAAGTAGAAGCTGTCATAGCCCCAGAGATAATTGTTGAATTTATCAAAATCCTCAGCACATGCCAAGAAATCATCTTCTATGACCTTATTGATGTCTCTTGCTAATATAACCGAATGGGCAAACCAAACTAAGAATAATTGCTCCCTGTACTGCTTTGGTATGGTTTTATCCATGAGATCTATCAATAAATTCGATGCTTTGTAGCTACGTCGAGCAATGTCAAACAACTCATCTATTTTTTCCTTGCGTTTTCTTGCCTTGGATCTTTTGCGGGGTGTTTCCTTGGCGATAGGAAGTTCTTTTGGACGATGGTATCTCAAGCCCGTTACTATGACAAACTCTTTCAAGCCAAAACAAACCAGCATGCCATAGTAGTTGATCCAGATTTCATCCATTTTTTTGCCCCCCTCCTCTGAATTTTTATCATCCCCCACGTACATGATCCTGCGCTTGAGAAGACTATATACCGTCCTCATTGGGAAATGGTCAAGGACGTCCTCAGCCAGCTCAAGAAAGCATCCAAAGAAGCTCTTCTTAAAAATTCCATCTATGTTTTCGTCCTTCATAATTTTCCTAAAATTAGTAATTTAGTCCCCATCTGACATTTAAGTACAATTTCACTAGTTAGTTGTTCTTCTGCTTTTTTATCATTTATCAGCATCGCAACTTGAAACTTGTCAATACTAAAAGTTTTGATAGGATCATGCTGGGATGTCGATATTAATTCACGCCCCATTGGTGATCCATTATCATCATGTTGATGGTCATCCTCTTTCTCTTTCTCTTTTTCTTTTTCACTCTTTAATTCCTCCTCTTTCTCACTTTCCTTTTCTTCATCACCATTTATAGACTCTAGTCCACCTCTCTCAATGTTGTTTTCATATCTCTCCTCAGCTTCACTTTGTTTTCCTGACTGAGATTGATCAGCAAGCTCCTCCGAATCCCTCTGTACTGTAGCCTTTTTTGGGGGTGGTCAGACGTTGATCCACTTTCACTTTCTTTTCTTTTGGGAGACATGTTTTACCTACAGACAACAGAAAAATAAAAATTACATTACAATTGATGTTTGCATAAATTTTTTAAAAAAAATTACAAACACCACCAATAACGACACACCAACAGCCACCACCACCAAAAACACCACCAACCAATACCACAAACACCACGAATACCGACACCATCGATAGCCACCACAAACACCACCAACCAATGCCACCACAAATACCTCCAACTAATGTCACCAACAGCCACCACCAGTGCCACCATAACAACAACGGCGATGACCACCATCACCACAAACACCATCCAACAAAATCACAATAATAAATAAAACGCTACGATAGAAACTAGGATTTTCTCGAGTTCTTCCTAAGATTTTACCATCAAAACTCAAAATTGTAAACCCATTCTCGAAGATAATACAACTAAAAATTTTATTTTTCATCATTAACTTAAAAGACCTTATTTTTTAGAAAAAAATAACAAATATAGAACTTTTCTCAAACTCTTTTACCTATGAAGACGGAGAAAATAACTGATACAAGCAAGAATGAAGTCGAAAATAATACCTATGTGGTCAAAAATAAGAAGAAAATTAATCTATTGTGAAGGGTAGAGCAATTTGTTGAGTAGATGTAGTTGTTGTCTGTACTGTATAATTCAGTGAGAAAGAGAAGAGCGAGAACTCAAGATTTAAAATGATGAAACGTTTTTCTCGCAAATGGATGATTTGTATGGGTTTATTTGTATTTTGGAAAAGAATGACAAGTTTTGAAAATGTTAATTTGATCCGAATTGATCTTAATTATTTTTTAAAATTATAAAAGATATGTATAATTTTTAACCCTCTCATCATGCAATTGCCCAAAGACGCAATTGAAGTTGTAGTTAACCCTATGAACTCACCCACCCACCCCTGGTCCTAGATTAGATTAATCAATTTAGGTATATGAACTCAAGTGAAATTGTATAAAAACAAATGTTCAACCCGTTGCATCAGATACTCATCTGTTGCAAAATATTAAATAGATTAAGTAATCTGTTGGGACATATTACCCATCTGTTGTAAATTATCAAATGGATTGTCACATGTCGCAACAGATTACCCATCTATTATGAACTATCAAATAGGGAATGTCATCTGTTAATCAATTAAGGTATTGGTCTAACATATGAGGTAGTAAGAATTGGTTCAGCTCAGAGTGATCGATCGACGACTTTGACTGGGAGGAACACAATACCGTCTCATCATTCAATTGTTAAAAGAATCAATTAAAGTTGTAGTTGACCCTATGAGAACTCACCCCTGGTCCTTGATTAATCAATTAAGGTATTGGTCTAACATATGAGGTAGTAAGAATCGATTCAGCTCAGAGTGATTGATCGACGACTCTGGCCGGGAGGAACGCAATACCGCCTCATTATTCAATTGCCAAAAGACTCAATTAAAGTTTTAGTTGACCCTATGAGAACTCACCCCTGATTCTAGATTAATTAATTAAGGTATTGGTCTAACATATGAGGTAGTAAGAATCGGTTCAGCTCAGAGTGATCGATCGACGACTCTGGCCGGGAGGAACGCAATATCGTCTCATCATTCAATTGTCAAAAGACTCAATTGAAGTTTTAGTTGACC
>NW_025891497.1:22828-36197 GCF_002878395.1 Capsicum annuum
CTCATATGTTAGACCAATACCTTAATTGATTAAGGTATTGGTCTAACATATGAGGTAGTAAGAATCGATTCAGCTCAGAGTGATTGATCGACGACTCTGGCCGGGAGGAACGCAATACCGCCTCATTATTCAATTGCCAAAAGACTCAATTAAAGTTTTAGTTGACCCTATGAGAACTCACCCCTGATTCTAGATTAATTAATTAAGGTATTGGTCTAACATATGAGGTAGTAAGAATCGATTCAGCTCAGAGTGATCGATCGACGACTCTGACCGGGAGGAACGCAATACCGTCTCATTATTTAATTGCCAAAAGACTAAATTGAAGTTGTAGTTGACCCTATAAGAACTCACCCCTAGTCCTAGATTAATCAATTAAGGTATTGATCTAACATATGAGGTAGTAAGAATCGGTTCAACTCAGAGTGATCGATCGACGACTCTGGCCGGGAGGAACGCAATATCGTCTCATCATTCAATTGTCAAAAGACTCAATTGAAGTTTTAGTTGACCCTATGAGAACTCACCCCTAGTCCTAAATTAATCAATTAAGGTATTGGTCTAACATATGAGGTAGTAAGAATCGATTCAACTCAGAGTGATCGATCGACGACTTTGACCGGGAGGAATGCAATACCGTCTTATCATTCAATTGCCAAAAGACTCAATTGAAGTTGTAGTTGACCCTATAATAACTCACCCCTGATCCTAGGTTAATCAATCTAGGGGTCGATTGGTAAAGTGTATAAGAACAATGCAAAATATAGTGTAATAGTAATGCTTGCATTAGTAATACTTGTATTATTTATGCTTGTATTAATTATGCATGTATTATTTATTATACATTGTTTGGTTTGAAGCATAAAAAATAATACATCTTACATAATTTCTATAAAAGAAATTCTTGTTTACAAAAATACCCTTCTTTGATTTTGTACACTTTTTTGCAATAAAGTTGTTTTGTTATTTCAAAAATAATTAATATTGTTGAACTATTATAATATAGGTTTAGGATTAATTGGAAGACCTTCATCTTTGCGCAAAAATGTTACACCAATGGATTAACATAGTCGAAACAAAAATAAAATACAAGATGTAAAATTAAGAAATAGTCTCAATTTTTTTGTTAAAATCCTTTTAAAGACTCTCGAAGCAAAGCAAAAATATGTTATAGCTATTTAAATCAACCATTCATTGTTGTAAATTTAAATAGTGGGAAAATAAGTGAAATATTTTGAAAAGATTCATTAGTGCAAATTAAAATGGCGGGAAAAGGAATGGTGAAATATTTTGAGAGGGAAATTGAGGGCTATTAAGGTCATTTAATAAGTTAATGCATGTGTTTAAAGTTTTTGTATTACTAATACATAGGAAATAGTGTATAACTATAACTAATGCTTACATTAGTTATACATAGGCAAAAAGTCGTACCAAACAAGGTACTATCAATACACATTAACTAATGCATGCATTATATTTTACAATACACTCTACCAAACGACCCATTAAGGTATTAGTCTAACATGTGAAATCAATTGAAATTGTATAAAAACAAATGTTAAACCTGTTGCAACAGATGTCTTTTCTGTTGGATTTAATCAAACAGATTAAGTCATCTGTTGCAACATATTACGCATCTGTTGTGACAGATGACTGAGTTTTGGAAATTTTCAAACAGAAATTGTTATCTGTTGCACTTAGATATTTTAAGACCCTTTTTTTTAAAGCAATTTAGGTATTTCCTGTCTGAGATAAAAAAAAAAGTTAAAATACTAAGGCGGTAAAAAATATTACTTGGATAACTCAAAAATCTCCTGAGTGAGTAATCTTATCTGATCTTTTCAATGTCACCGTCTCCTTGTGCCCCTCAAAAGTCAAAAGTTATTAATGAATATTTAAAATACATATCTAGAAGAATACTCTCTCCTTCAGACATAAGTAAGACTCAAGACTCAACTCAACTCATCTATCACTCTTTCTTCTTAATCTCTTTCTTTCCTTTTTGCCTCTTTTTTCTCTCTACTTTCGGATGAGGATCCTTTCTGATCTCAACCAATCAATATCTTTTCTCGACTGAATTAGATGTTCTGATCCCTTTGTTTTTTTTACATTGCAGGTATGGTTCACTATTGCTCTTTTCACCTCATCTTCTTCTTTGTATGTCATTTAAATTAGATACTTATATCTGTTGTTACTAATGATTTACTCATTTACCAGTTTCCTATTTATTGAGAAAATTGAAGGAAAGGTGACTTTGAAGTCTTGAATGAACGAGCAGTTATTTTTATATCTGTTACAAAATACCCCATCGGTTGAACAGATGGATAATCTATTGTATAAGATTGGTCATCTGTTGATTCACTCAATTTTGTGTTACCCTTTTGTACAGATGGAGCAACTGTTTGAAGAAATCAAACCAGTAGCAGGGCGGGTTTGATTTATTCCAATAGATGACTCATCTATTACAACATGTCATCCATCTGTTGCAACAAATACCTCATCAGTTGAGCAGATGGGTAATCTGTTGCATCAGATTATTCATCTATTGATTTACTCAATTTTGTGTTACCCTTTTGTAAGGTTCTTTTTCTTCTTCTCTTGTTTGACGTCAAATGTATTTCTCTTTTTTGTAGATAAAAGAAAGTAAAACTGGATCCATTTTTGCCCGACCAACATTAAAGGCTAGAGTAAAGATGGGTTCGGAGGAATAAGCTGCTTGCAGATAGGATCACTTCATATGTGGGAGGTATGTATTACTGATCAACCTATCATAAAAACACACATCCAGTATAATAATTTTGTGAATGTTTTTTCTTTACCTATTAGGCATTAATTCTTCAAACAAGACATGGCATTTTATAGTTAAGATTGTTAGGTTCGAACTGGTAAGGCTGAGGAACTAAGTAGGTGGTGTCGATACCCTGTTATAATATAATGATGATTCATGCTCATGTTTTTGTGTCAAGTTTGGGAAAGGGTTCAAGTTTTTGGCAGCAGTGTAAATATCCAATAGTGATTGAACCGGTTTTAATGGCTCAATGGACTTCTTGAAAGGCCTCTGAAGCCTCACACTACAGCAAACACCGATGGAACCAATAGAAATTCCCTTGGTCCAAATTTATATGGATGGGTTATCGAAGGAGACTATTATATAGCAGTAGGTGCTTGGGAGAATACCTGTGTGGGAAGGGGAAGGTTGAGAAGGCCATATATCATCTTAGACCTTATTTAAGAGGAAACACAGGGTTGGAAGAAAAGTGTAGCGAAATTGGCTGATGAAATTGACATGAAAAATGAAAAAACTGGATGAGCTGCGAATGTGAAAGCGTATTCAAAAATGAAAACCCATCAGTCATTGAAGTAAAAGAAGAATAATCAAGAGAAATGGAGATGGCCACTTTGCTAGAGACTGCAACTAGCGAGCGTGGCCTCAAGGAAGACTTTCACAAAGTGCAGGACCAGAACTCTAAGGAAGCAACTTTGCAAGCACGGAAGGTGGTAAGATTGTTGGTTAGAATTGAAACCTGAACCAACTACTCCTGAATTAAAAATACGGGATCTAGCCAAGGTGGCAATTTCTAAAGTTAAATATGCATCCCATGCCTTCTATGGAAAGGCAATGGAAATAACAAGGCATGGGATTTTGCCCAACTTCAGACCTTTTTGTTTCTACTGCCATAGACCTAATCATAGCCACAAAAAGAAGGCACGACATGCAAGTTAGAATTTAGAAATTGACACCTTGGCTTCCTTTATTTTTAATTCAACAGTTGTTTGTTCAGGTTTCAATTCTGATCAATAATCGTATCAATTTCCTGTGCTCGCGAAGTTTCTTCCTTAGAGTTCTGGTCATGCACTTTGTGAGAGTCTTCATTGAGGCCATGCTCGCTAGTTGAACTCTCTAGAAAAGTGTCTAGCTCCAGTCCTGTTGACCATTTTTCTTTTTTTTTAAACGACTAAAGGATATTTATATTTGGATACACTTCCACATTTGAAGCTCATCCAGTTTCTCCATTTCTCATGTCAATTTAATTGGCCAGATTCGCTATAATTTCATTACTTCCTACCCTGTATTTCCTCTTAAATAAGGTCTGAGATGATATATGGCCTTCTCCACCTCGCCCTTCCTGCACAGGTATTCTCCCAAGAACCTTCTGCTGTATAAAAGTCTCCTCCAGCAATCCATCCATATAAATTTGGAATAGGAAAATTTCTATTGGTTCCATCATTGTTTGTTACAGTGCGAGGCTTCGGAGGCCTTTCAAGAAGTCCATTTCACCATTAAAACTGGTTCAATAACGTTTGGATATTTATACTACCACCAAAAACTTGAACCCTTCCCCAAACTTGACACAAAAACATGAGCATAGACCGTCATTAAATTGTAACACACCACCATCTTAGAACCCTTCGTCCTTATCAGTTTGCACCTATCAAACTAAACTGTACAATGCAGGATCTTATTTGAAGGATCAGTGTCTAATCGGTAAAAAACTGCATTCACAAAATTATTGCACTTTATGTGTGTCTGTTGTGGTAGACTGATCAATAATACATAACTCCCACGCATGAAAGTGGATCCATTGCACGCACCTTATTCTTTCTACCCCATCAAAGACATCACAGTGTTGTTTATTCATCTGCACGCATGTGATGACTATTAAAAATGAGGTGTGAAGAGTCGTGACTTTTTTATCTTAACACATTCAAAATAGTTGATGAATAAAATCTCCATCTATTGCAACTGATGAATCAGTTGTTTAAAGAAATAAAAATATCTCCTCCAATATATGGTCCATCTGTCACAACAGATAATCCATATGTTGTAATAGATTGTAAATCTGTTACGACAGACCATACATTATTTATTCATCTGCACGCATGTGATGACTATTAAAAAAGAGGTAGTGGTGACTTTTTATCTAACACATTCAAAACAGTTGATGAATCAAATTCTTCATCTGCTGCAACTGGTGAATCAGCTGTTAGAAGAAATCAAAATGTCCAACATATGGTCTGTCTATCACAATAGATAATCTATATGTTGCAATAGATGGTAAATCTATTGCGGCAGATGGACGATTTGTTACAACAGCATAATAATAACGGCCATTATCAAGTCTTAAAATCATTTTAAAAAGGTGAGAAGTATTAATGTAAACGAAAAAATTATGACTTTTCACAGAAAATAAAATGCCACCAGTTTGAATGTAATTAATACAATGGAGCTTAACAGACGTGTCTTTTGTCCTTATACATCCAGATTTAATTCTCTATAAATAGGTCCCTTCTTAATTTTCATTCTGCTAAACTTTATTTATTTTTTGCATTTTTTCTTTTCGTGTGACATCTTCAACAACTTCTCTTTAAAGACCATATTCCTTTATGTTGAGGTAAGTTTTTTATCGGTGTATTACATTTGGACTCTTTTCTTTATATTTGTCAATTCATGCGTGTTCTAGATATGGTTGATCCTGTTTGGGACATTGCTATTCTACGCGACACAGTGCGAAAACTTTAGAGGTAGGTTAATGACCTGCAGAGGGAGTTAGTTACCATGAGAGTGATGATGTTCAAAGAGATACAGAGGCTGATGAGGGCCCTGCTGCTGTGAGTTGATTGGTCGGCAGTCATTAATGATGATGATGATGATATTAATAATTAGAATGTGTTTTTTTAGCATATGTATTTTAATTTTTATATATCGGATCTATACCTAATGTATTTTATTTTTCGTTTAATGAAAAATTTATTTTTAGTCGACTTTGGCTTTTTAATTCTTATTCAATTCTCATTCTATCTATTTCTTCTTCTAAACATTTTACATGTTAACATGTCGACGGTTGGAGGTAAGGAGCAATTTTGAATCCAGCAGTAATAGAAATTTTTCCTTCTGAGTTTTAATAGATGGACCATGTGTTGGAACAGATTAGTCATCGGTTGGGTTTCTGTCAACAGATTATCCATCTGCTGCGATAGATTTATCATCTGTTGGAGGAAAATATTCCAATTTTATGGAACTGTATTGTGTTCTTCCAGCTAATGTCCATCTGTTGCCACAGATGGGTAATCTGTTGAAAATACTTGTGGTCTGTTGTATTGTTTAATTCATTTTTTGCCTCTTTTTATTGATGCACAAGTTATTAAAAAGATAATATAAATGTAATGAATGGTAACATTACGTTCACAATAATGAGTTAAATATATAAAAGTCCATAACAAATAGCTATACAAGTTTCTGCAATTACAATGATCATGGTGGATTAAAATTCGGACATGTAGTTCTTTTGTGGCCAGCGCGCTTACATACGGAGCACTTGTTTCTTCTTGATGAAAATGATTCTTCGACTGCACGCCTCATCTTATTTGGCTTTCTTCCCGGTTTGATAGTGCTTGGGTCAATATGTGGAGGAGGTATTAATCTCCCTATAAGCTCTGCAGGAACAACCCAAGATTCTTCGGGAGGCATCAGAGTAATATGCCCACTATATGTCATTTCATATTTTTCCACCAAATAATATTGAGAGGAGTGCTCGTAAACTTCAGTTCCATATTTATGATCGTATTGAGCTTGAAGCGCTGCCATAGTATGTGGATAGGGCATTTTTCCAAGTCAAAAACTCTGCACGTACAAGATCTTGTTTGAAGATCGACTGTGGCAACATCACCATGACTGGTGATACTGAATTTGTAATCAGCTATTTTATGAGGTAATAACCTATTCCCCAAACTGAAGTTCGTTGATATTATTTTTTCGATTTTGAGAACAAATCGGGTTCTTTTTTTTGGGTACTTGAACTGCACACGCCTTCCGTTAAAAAATTTACCATACTTCTGACTTATTTTTTTCAAATATAGCCTTGATGGAAAATTCTCTTTCATCACCAAATAATGAATTCACCGATTCAGCTATGTTTGATGTCATAATATTGTACCTATACAAAAGAATCACTTATTACAATATCATACTAAACTTGTAACTTAAACAAGACATTAAAATTGATAAGAATGTACCTATTTGCCGAACAGAATGCTCGGGTCTATCTCTAAAACCGACACGCATGAGAAATTCTACTACCTTGGGATTCACATCCGTTATTTGATTGAAATGGTCTAAAAAATCCTCTTTACTATAAAAAAAGGTCACGACCCTTTTATTGTGATAGTTGGTTCGAATGTTCTCTCCAAGATGCCTGATTCAACAACCAAAGTAAGCTAAAGTGAAGAAACGTGAACCCATCTTTGGAATACTTGGATGCCTATTCGATATAAAACATAACTCTTCGGTATCTTCGATGGAGCTTCGTAGTTATTAAAAAAATCCATAAGAGGCATCACATTCCTTGTCTGCTACACAAAAAGCGATAGGAAAGATGTGATTCTCCGTATCCTGTGCCATCGCCGCTAGCAGAACTCTATTATACCTGCTCCTCAAGAAGGTACCGTCGACGGCTATGCCTTTTCTCAAATGTCGAAAACCTTAAATCCAAGCACCATAGTATACAAAAAAGTACTTAAACCTTCCATTTTTATCAAGATGCAATGTTGTCTTACTTTCAGGATTTGTGGACTCAATCATGTAATGGTAGGCATCCAAGACTGCATACCCATGCTCGAGTGTCCCACTAACCAAGTCCTTGGCAATCCCCATGGTCATATATATCTTCTAATAACTGACCAGGACACCCAATTTTGTAAGGAGTAGATTGTCCATAACCTTTGTTAAAGGGCCTTTGCCATCAGAGAAACTACTCCTGAAATATTCACCGAGAACCTTTGCCGTGGCGTGAGGATTTTGGACCGAGATGTGCTCCGAACCATATGTGTGATGCTTTTCATATTTATGAATGACGAATCTGTCAGAACTTGCGTACTTCACAGCTCTCAACCACCACTTGCAGTTCGAATTAGCACATTTGAAGTAAAAGAAACTGCTCGACTTAGTCACCTTCTTTATTCTGAAATCTTTTTTCAAGCAAGAAATAAACAAAGTGGTAGATAGTTCATTCTTGTCCTTGAATGACATTCCAATAAAAAAGCCAGTCCCATCATCTTGAAGATTTCCAGACTGTGTTGATTTAGAAGAACTGCACATCGTATTGGTCGCATCAACGGGCGTAGGTGTTTGATCATCATCTGGACTATTCATGTCTAGATCATCCAACCTATCATCAAAGATGCCTAGTTGTTCTTCTTCTTTTATGTTCTGGTTCTCATTCTCTCCCGTCTTTTCAACCACGTACACCCCTAACACCGGCCTGGATGAATCACTAAGATAAGTACACAACCGAACCTAATCGCTTATCTTGAAAGGCAGTACCCTCTGATTTTCAAAGGAGTTGTGCATGTAGTTGATGACGAGTTCTTCTGATTGACAATTTATTCCACAATAACTAATGATTAAGTTCACAAAATTATCATACGAAATATCACTTTGAACTGTCATAGCTATCATCTCTAGCATTTCACCCTCGTTCCAATGCCATACATATTAATTGATCATCTCAATCCATTGACCATAACAATCCTCCGCTATTGTTATTGATCCCTCCATTAGTGGTACCTAAATAAAATCATTTGTTAAAAAAAGTTAATAGTGATTTCATAGTGCCGTAAATGAATCCTAACAAATGTGTAATCATTTTTAATAGATTACTTACCTGTTGGGATTCATGTTACGCTCCTGAAGCTGATTTCAACAGATGATTCATCTGTTGTAACAAGTGAAACATATATTGAACAGACTATATATCTGTTGGGTAGATGTTACAATACTGATGCACCTTTGAAGTTGATTCCAACAGATGAGTGTCATGTTCCAACAGATAATTAACCTATTGCGATAGATGACTTACCTGTTGTAATAGACTACAATATATTAGAATCGAGGTCAGTTTCTATCGCAAAAGGTTACTAATATGTTGTAACAGATATTTACCGTCTGTTAGAATCGAGTTCGGGTTCTGTTGCAATAGGTTAATAATCTGTTGCAACAGATATTTACCCTGTTTCAATAGACAACACGTCTGTTGAAATCTAATTCAGGTTCTGTTGCAACAAGTTAGTAATCTGTTGCAACAGATATTTATCATGTTGCACCAGATAACTAATCTGTTTAAACAGATAAATCATCTGTTGCATCAGATGACCCATCTGTTCGATTCATATTACGGCCTATAGAATCATAAATATGAATCCAACATATCAGTCTTCCATTGAAACAGATGTTTCATCTATCAAAAAATATGATTTATCTGTTTAAACAGATGGATCTTATGTTGGATTCATGATTGTGTTCTATCCATTGTTGGAAAAACAACACAATAGCAGTTACCCAGATGAAAAATTCAACTAAAAATCATAATTTGACTTACCAAAGTCTCCTATGAAGTAATGTCAAAGTGAAAAGTGATGTACGAAATAAAATTTGACCTGAGAAATTGATCAAATAGCAACAGTAGCGGTAACAACAACAACAACAACAATGGTCAACAAGAAGAAGATGGAGATGATAATGAAGTAGAAGATGATGATAATGAAGCAGAAAATGATGAATAAAGGAGCAGCAACAATGAACAACAAAAATCGCTAAGAGAGAGAAATCAACAATCGATGATAAGAGAGAGAAAGACGTCTTTTTTCCCTCCGTTTCTCGTTATATTAGGTAAACATTTGGATCAAAGTGTAAATTTAAAAACTTTTGGTCTATTCTCAAACTTACCAAACTTTCTTAATCCATAATAAAGTAATTGTCACCTCCACTCAATTATTAAGACTTATGTCACCTACACCTCATTTTAAAACTCTTTTGTCACCTACAGCCCAAACCCCCATGTAACATATCATATTTTTTCAGCCTTGACTTTTAATCTGCTTAGATTATTTTCTACTTAATTTTTTTCGAGGAGGTTCAAATTCTTCCATACTTGATTTTGTCACAGATCAATCTCTATTATATTTACTAATCAAAATGACAACATATAATTCATTTTGTCTCTCCACGTATGTTGCCGTTGAGAAATGATAGTACCACAAAATTCATTTTTGTTTAGCACTATCTATTGACGAATCTATTATTATTATTCCCAGTTCATCTAATTCAGTACATTCACATGAAATATAAATTTATAAGTGAAATTCACTAAAATTATAATAAATAATAAATATTAAAAACTCATAATTTTGAAAATATACCAGATTATTACTAAAAAAATTAACTATAAATTAAATTTAGATTATGAATCTTCCTCCATCTCTTCATATACTAGTGTCATTTGGCTCGTGCTGAACCCGGACCCAAACTACATTAACATTTATATTTGTAATTTTTTTAACTTGCTATTTTTGCTTTTTGTACCATTATATTAGTTAACGGTCTAGTTTGATTATTTTTCAATATTTTTAAAATGTTAAATGATATATCTGTTTCAATTTTTCTCTTTTTTTTTTAGTTCGTTTTTTAAAAAAAATGTCTCTTTTCTTTCTTAGGTTAATTTCAACTTTCCACGTGGCATGTTTAAGATAACAAAATCAACAAATATTTTGATCATTTCTACATATTTTTTGTTTAAGACCATAAAATTCAAAAATATTCGTTACTTTTTCTTACTTTGGGTTAAGTTAAAACCAAATAAATAAATTAAAACAGAGGGAGTAAAAACTTTTATAAGTTAAAAATAACAATTTTTCTTATGGTATATTTTAGTCTTTCTTTTAATTTTCAAACAAACCCACACACGAAAAAATTTCTCTTTTTTATTTTACTGAAAGTTTTTGAATGAAAGTCTTTAACGATCTAAATTGATTTTTGCCTTATGCATAATTAATTTCATTATTTTTTCTCAATTAAACTTTACATTGGCTAATTCATTTTTTTTAAAAAAATAATACAATATTTGATTAATATAAAAATATTTGATGCTACAAGCTATTGTATGATTTATGATAAATTAAATAATTAAAATTCAGACTCAATAAAATATTTTTTGTAGATGTTTCTTGAATGAGTCCTTACAAGTTTATTAAAGCTTCACAAATTTCTTGTGAGGATTAAAAAAGGTATTTTTTAATTAAATTACTATTATCCCACATAAAAAACGATAATAAAATTTTGAATTAATTCTAAATTTAGTTGGATGAATAGATATTTTATAGTGTCCCTATCACTTCTTTATGACTCATCATTTTTGTATAGCATTTTAAATGTCCATTTAATTGTTCAAATTTATTAAAATGGATGACATATTGAAAGGTCATTAAAACTTAATTAAAGATAAATAGACAAAATACAGTCATATGAGGACTACCAAAATGAGATGTCCTCCCTTATATATAGGCTAATTTTATAAGGCTCGTGCTAATTCTGGGCCCAAACTCAAGTAATTTGATATTTTATGAATAACATGATTTAATATTATATATATATATATATAAAATAATTATAACTTGCAAAGATCATAAAAATTGAAAAATATTAGTAAACTAATTTATGAGCATATAATTAATTTCTTTTCTAATTTCTCAATTCTAGTTCATCTTTGCAATTAGGAAGATGAAGATGAAAGTCATCAAGTGAATCAATTATTTTACTCAAGTCTTCTTATGTGCGACAAAAAATATAGGGATAATACCCACGAAAATACCTGAAGTTTTACCAAATTTCCAGTAGAGCATATTGAACTTTGCGGGGGTCCTATTACCCCCTATACTTTTTTAATTGAAATTAATCCCCCCCCCTCCCCCAGACTTTTTTTAAAGTGGAATTAATCACTCCCTCAAAACGTATACCCAGTTTTTTCCGTGAAAAGTGTAGTACACGCGCCGTTTCTTCTCCATTTTATCACTTTTCAACATTTTTTTATAATTACAACCATAGTAAATATTCCAAATGATTCCATTGAATTTATGAAGAAAGTTTTTTCAAATAATTGAATGGAATCTTCCATTAATTTTCCATTGAAACTCGGAAGATTCAATTAGCGAGTTCCATTAATGGAAGATTCAATGAAACTCGCTAATTGAAAACTCAATGGAAGATTCAATTTCCATTAATGGAACTCGAAAGATTCGGAAAATTTAATTTCATGATTCAATTTTCATTAATGAAACTCGGAAGATTCGAAAAATTCATTAATGAAACTCGGAAGATTCAAAAAATTTAATTACATGTATGAAGATATTCAATCTTCCGTTAATGGAACTCGGAAGATTCAATTTCCATTAATGGAACTCGGAATTAAATTAGCAAGTTTTCGAGTTTGAATCTTCCAAATCATTCATTGAGTTTCAATTAGCGAGTTCCATTAAATTATAACCATTAAGGAATTTTCTGAGTTCCATACATGAAATTTAATTCGGAATCTTTCTATTAATTATAACCATTAATCTTTTCGAATTATAATTCCGAGTTCGAATCCATTTATAATTCCGAGCTCAAATTATAAATGGAACTCGAAAGATTCAGAAAAATCTTTCCATTAATTATAACCATTAATCTTTCCATTAATTCGGAAAGATTCCGAGTTCCATACATGAAATTTTTTTTCATGATTTTTCGAGTTCCATTAAGAAGAAAGAAGAATGAAAAAATAAATAAAAATATAAAACTTTAAATAATTATAAAATTAAGGGGTTGTTTGGCAAAAAAAAAGAGTTTTAAAACGTTTTTAACACTGTCCACGCGCTCAATGCGCGTGAATCACACGCAGTGTGCCAAGTGGCAGATATATGCCATTAAAATACGAAAAAAAAAGTCTGGGGGGTAATAGGACCCCTGTAAAGTTCAGTATGCTCAACTGGTAATTCAGTCAAACTTCAGGTATTTTCGTGGGTATTATCCCAAAAATATATGATTTTATTTATAATTTCACGTGACAAGAATTCATACTAGTTAAATGTGGTGCTTTAAGCGTAATTTTATACTAAATTAAGAAAAAAATTACACTCACTAAAATGAACATCGAAAATCAATTGATTCTCTCTTTATAGTTGATGCTTAAAAATATTGATTCTCAATTGACCAGAAAAAAAAATTAAAATAATTTGATCTTAATTCATATCATTACCTTAAATTTTCACTTTATCAATAATTTTAATTTTCAGTATATGAAATATGTTTGATATTTTTAAAAGCAATGAATAAAATTTTTCACAAAAAAATTATTTAATTTATAAAATATAATTAAGAAATACATTAGAACCATACTCAATTCGATAGAAATAAAATATAACCTCCTACAATAACTAGTTGTAACCCCTTTTTCCCCTCTTCTTCATCCCCACACTATTTGTACAAAACACTTTCTTAAGAAAAATAAATTATTAAAGATTAATACTAAGAAAGAAGAAAAAAAGTGATGAATTACTCATG
>NW_025891498.1:0-5173 GCF_002878395.1 Capsicum annuum
TAAGGGTCTTTGTTTAGGTCCTTTTCGAATCCCGCCCATAACGTAGCGTTTAATGTGATTTGCAATAGATTTTCTACAATTAGGCTGTGCGGGACTAGCAACAACTAGTGATTAATGTAAGCATCTTTAACTAATATCATGTAAATAAAGGTTGTAATTATTCAGAAACTAATGTAGGTTATCATCTTCCCCTTCCTTGCCCACCTACACTAGATGCTTTTCTATCTACAAAAGAAATTAACAATATTCTAGGTAAACTGAATATTCAGAAACTAATTGTAGGCAAGCAGGGAGATATTCATATAATGAACAAACCTCACACCGGTCAAATAGTTAAAGTAGAAGTGGTTGGATAGTAAAAACCCGTCATTTCAAGCATTGAGGTTGTGAGTTTGAGTCACTTCGAGCAAAAGGGTGGGAGCTCCTAGGGAGGGGTTATGGAAAAAAATAAAATGGTTACAACACTTTCTGAAAATTAGCAGTCCAAAGTAGTACCTGCACGGATTTTTGTTTCCTCTTGAACTTTATCAATTCACCTGGAAAAGAACAAAAATCATATAGTTAACACCAAACAAAACTAAGAGGGATTAGCAACTTGGTCAACAAAGAGCCACGAGAAGAACAAGCTTCTAAAATTATAAACCGTGGACTCATCCTCGAACTCCCGTGATAAAAATGAACTATTCAAAATAGTAAACACAAGCAAGTGTATCCATATAAAGGAATATAAATACACAAAAAATCTATAAAATCTAACCTCTTTGAAAAATAATGTTGCAATACTGTAGGTATTTTATAGATAAAAGCAAAGGCAATTTGCAGTAGTTTAGCATTCAACATATATTTGTTTTTTCATGCATGTATATTGTTTATAAATGTGTAATCTTATAGCTAATTTTTATTCAAATATATTTTTGTACGTACATAGTTAATTGGTTTGATGCATTTCCCTTAATTTTATTATAGATGGTTGATCAGAATAATCAAGATAGTAGTAGCATATTAAGACAAGTGACCTTATTAGCTTCATATGCTGCTGTTAAAGTAGTTATTTGGTTTTGGACTTATGTTTGTGAATTTGAAAATGATCGACGTACGATCACACATGATATACGGCTTGAAAGAGAGAAAGTTAGAGATGAATTATTCAGTCATCTATTTTTGACTGAGCTTTGCCGTAGTATATCAAGAATGACCCTTTTAGCTTTTACTGGTCTGTGTGAGATTTTAGTTAGAGATGGAGGCCTTAGACCAACACTTCAAGTTACAGTTGAAGAACAAGTTGCGAAAGCACTTTACTTGTTAGCACATAATGTGACAAATCATGAGCTATCTTTCATCTTTCAACGATCTGGAGAGTCTGTCAGTCGTCATTTTCATGTTGTCCTACGGGCTATCTTGAGGTTATATGACAAATTTATCAAACAACCTGATGGATCCCATGTTCCTTCTGAAATCGCCAGCAATCAAAGATTCTACCCATATTTTAAGGTAAACATAATTTAACATTATTTAATTTAATCTAATATAAAAAATATTTATATTATTAATTCATATTATAATATCAGGATTGTATTGGTGCAATTGATGGAACACATATACGTGTTAAAGTTTCACAACACAAAGCACCAAAATATCATGGAAGAAAAGATTATCCAACTCAAAATGTACTAGTTGCATGTACATTTGATTTAAAATTTACATATGTGTTAGCTAGGTGGGAAGGTACAACGTCTGATTCAAGAATCATGAAAGAAGCACTAAATAGTCAAGATCCACTAAAAATTCCAGAAGGTATAATAATAATAATTATATATATATATATATATATGATAAGTATATAATTTTGAGTCTTTTACTTTTTATGTTTAGGAAAATTCTACCTTGTTGATGCTGGACTCAAGTTAAGAAGTGGGCTTATTACCTTACCCGGGGGAGCGATATCACTTAAAAGAGTATTCAAGAAATCCACCTCGAAATTCTCGTGAATTGTTTAATTTAAGACATGCTTCTTTGCGTAATGCTATTGAACGAGCATTTGGAGTTCTTAAAAAGAGATTTTCTATAATTTCTAGCTCAACCAACTCATCATATGGAATTGAAACCCAAAAGTTGATTATATTTGCCTGTTGTGCCTTACACAACTATTTAAGAGGTGTAGATCCAAATGATGAGTTACTCGATCAAGTTGATGCAGAGCTTATGAATGATAATACTGTGCATGAAGAACCTTTAAATTCTAGGAAAAGTAATGAAGAATTTAGAAGGGGGGAGTTGATTCAAGATGGTATAGCAACTGCCATGTGGACTAATTATCAAGATTAATTTTCTAAGAAAAAACTTATGTGATTATAGCACATTTTTTTATTTGATGTTATTTATAAGTAATTTGGTGATGCTATTGTTTTTACTACAAACATTATGATAGTTGATTTACTTTATATTATATCTTTTATCAATATTTATGCTAGACAACATTTTTTTTTTAATTTTATGAATATTTGTCTTAATCCATAGTGGTTAATATGGCGAAAAAAACAAAGGAATTCATCTCAAGTGATCTAAACGTACAAGAGAATTTTGTATGTGTTTGGACAATGATGATGGATGACACATTAGTTGATGCCTATTGTCATGAGGATGCACTCGGACATAGGGTTGGAGGAACTTTTACTTCGCACGCTATGGATAACATTGTGAAGGAGCTACAATCCAAATTTCCCGATAAGGTTATTAACAAGGAAAAAATTCATAATATGATGAAATTAATCAAAAGGAAATTCACCAAGTATTATGACACATTTCATTAGTCGGGAATGAGCGGATTTGCATGGGATCCTATCACGCATAAGTGGGATGCTAAACCTGAAGTATGGGATCAACTAATTCAGGTAAATCCTATCACGCTATGGCATGGTTCGTTTGAAGTATTGAAATATTTCAATAATCTTAGGTAAGTTACTTTTATTAACATCATTATCTTCTATAATATTTTGAACTTATAATATATAGGCTAAGCCTCAAGCTGCTGAGTTGAAAAATAAGTCATTTCGAAATTATGAAAAGCTGCCAATGTAACTATCAGGTAACTCTGCCCATAAGGCTTGTCAGATGGAAAAGAATCACTACTTTTTTTTCTTCTATTTAGGATTTGAACCCGAGACCTCATGACTCTTCAAAATACTGGTTGATCACAAATAAATGGTTTGCATTTAGATAACATACTAGCCAAAGGGCTTCAGGTTTTTCTCAGTTATACTTGATGGCAAACTTTCACTTCTCAAATTCATGTTTGTCTTAGAATAAGTACATGGAGCATCTGTCCATTCTTATGTACTTCCTCTTCCGCACAGTGTCGTGGGCTCGTGGTTTATGTACCTTCTAGAATCATATGACTTAATTTCTTTTTCCACAGGATCCTTAGTTTTGGACCTACAAACAATTATCTGATCTGATGTTCCGTGCAACTGCTATGATGTTCGATCTTCCTTACGTATTCCATAAGATGATAGTGGTGCCAAAGCATATATGTTGTTTTATATGGATATTCCTTTATATAATCAGAGAAGTTTCTTATTCTTCATAATTATATTAAGTCATTGGAGCCTTGTCCTAACTTTTGCTGAGTTTAATCACCTAGTCAGTAAAGAATTAAGCGAAAGAAAGTTGCTTTTATATTATAGTGATTGCTTATCTTTCTATTTTGTACAAATAGCTTATTATCTGATAAAGGAACAGATGGAGAAGAAGAGCTCACCAGATGGCGACATCTTTTTTACGCCTTCTTGGAGATCCACGCTATTGTGGTATCAGTGGTGGAGCCACCTTGTAATTAAGGGGTTCATCTGAACCCCCTTCGATGAAAAAATTATGTTATTTATATGTGGTTTAAACTATTTTTTATGTATATAGTTAGTGTTGAACCCCTTTTGTCTAGTTCGTGCGCTTAGTTTTTTTGAGTTTAAACGCCCTTAAAAAACTTCTGGTTCTGTCACTAGTGGTACTGTGCCTTGTTCAGCTTCTCTTTATCTTTTCCCATGTTGTGACTACACCAAATATTTGAATATTGAGTGGTTAAATGCAAGAACTCCCACTGGATGACCAGCTAAGTTTGGTTTGTTTTTGGTTCCTGGAAACATTTTGATTTGATAATAAATAAATAAAATTTTTGTATTTTTTTTCCAAAGCGACAGCTGATAGTGCCAAGAATAATAGAAGACATCATCTAGGATTCTGGTAGCGATTATGCTTGCTCTTGTGGTCTTTAATCATTAAAGACAAAAGAAAAGAATTGCAAAGTTTCCTCTTTGAAGTGCATCTCACTCTTTGAGGATTGTGTTTTCAACATTGTGTTAGCCGTGAGTAGTACATGACTGTAACGCCGTGGTTGACGCTGCTATCGAGCATGCCAAGACCCTTAACGTTTCAAAAGATGGCAAGGACCTTTGGGTCTTTAACGTTGATGAAACCACTCTCTCTAACGTTCCTTATTATGCTCGTCCTACGGTTGGCTTTGGGTACGCACTTTTTTCTAGTACATCCAACTTTTTGTGTACTTCAATTGAATCCGCTTAGTTGAAAAATTATATTGTCCTCTAACTATATTATAGTGGCAAAGTCGTAAAAACAAGTACAAATTTTAAAATTAGAATTTGTGCTCTAATCACTAACAATATACGCGAAAAAAACTAAGTGCTTAGACTAATAATGTGTGCATTATAATATACAATTGCTGTCAGGGCAACAAATGCCAGCGTTGGTAAGAAGTTTGAGTCGTCGATTAATGAAGGAAAATCACCAGCAGTGCCAAGCGTTCTTCGTTTGTATCAAACGTTGGTAGACTTGGGTATTAAACCAATATTTATAACGGACACAAAAGAAGAATTTAGACAAGTGAGAATGGCCAACCTAAAGAAAGCTGGCTATCATTCATGGTTCAAGTTCATTTGCCAGTAAGATATAATTAATTTTGGTTAAATACTCATGATAATAATGTTAATTTGAACATTCGTTAATTGATTGATGTTTATGTGTGCATGCAGGGGAAGAAATGATACAAGATATTCAGTATTTTTCGCTTCCAACAAAAACAATTAGTAGTATTCTTTCGCACTTTTTTGTGTGATAGTACAAAATGATTTTGTCATTGATCGAACATTTTCTACCAAAGTAG
>NW_025891499.1:0-4628 GCF_002878395.1 Capsicum annuum
AAAGTAATTTTCTTTACAAAGGCATGATTTTTTATTTAATTTTTATGAATTTGAAGCATGAACCCATATGTTATGATGATTATTATGAAATCTTCATGTGTATGATTTTGAAAGTTGAATTTACATGTGTGGTGATTTAAAGCATGAATCCTGAGCAATATTTATCATGATTTTGATATTTGGGTCGTGAATCCCCTTGGAAATTGTGTTTTTTTTAGAAAGTGTGTGTTATAAGCACATTGATGTTGAATATTTGAGATATTTTGAATGATTTGACCTTTTAGTTTTAGTGGAGTTGTTTTGAAATCGAGTGTGAAAGATACCCATAACGTGGTTGATTTTGATAGATGGGAAGCATTATGGCTCCCGATGTATATTTATATATTACTAAAATTGTTTTGTTGTGGATTGTCTTTGAAATGATCTGAGCTATGTTTGGGAGAAATCTTTAGCACTGAGTGGGAGGTATAAAGTGACCTTACTTCCCTAGAACTACATGCCCCTGTAGGAGTGAGCCTGAGGTTGATTTATATAGTGATCACTAGTTTGTCTGCATTTGATATCGATAGTCCTACTCTGATGGAAAGGATAGGATAGCTCTCCCCAACGTGGGTTGTACGTTGGACTCCATGTAGCTCACATGGTTTATGTCGATTATAGGATCTTCCAGTGTGTGTGTGTTTCCCTGTGTCTATGGTGAACGATGAAGTGATTTGAAAGTGGAATTATGAAAGTTATTCTTTCAATAGATTTAAATGATATTTACATTATGAGAATTGATATTCTTAATGAACTGAAAGTGATTGACAAATTATATGATGACTCACATGTGCTATTATACTTATTTCATCCTCTCATGATTATGATGATTTTCTTCAGGCTATGTGAGTCTTTCATACCTCCTACATATTTCTTATAAATATTTATGATCATGATGTTTATAAAAGTGCATAAACCCCTATATACTCGGTTCCTTTCCATGGTGCTGACCCACATCTTCGGATGTGGGCTGCATTTTCTCGGAATATAGGTTCAGGTGCTCAGTTCCAGGTTCGAGAGTGATTTTTTGGGCATGCTGTTCTACATCCTCTGTTGTGGTGAGTCCTCATGTTCCGAGGACGTGATGTCTGATGTTAGTTTCACAGAATTGTTTACATTTGATAATTAAGTATGAGTCAGTAGGGGCATATCTCAATTGCTCGCTGGTTTTATTGATTTTCTTAGAGGCTTGTTAGACTAGTATAGATGTTGGGATTTGACTAATAAGTCATATTTTGTTATCTTTCTGAAATTCTTTTATTCTTGGATGATTATTACTCTGTTGATATTTGAGGGTTATTTATGGAAACCCCGTTGATTTATGTTAAATTGAATGACAATTGCACAAAGGGTTAGCTTGGGGATACTCATAGCCTCAAGCACCATGTGATGCTCCGGGACCCATTTTCGGGGCGTTACATGAACACTGAATGAAGGGAAACTTTTCTTAAAATACCTCGTAGTCTCTTGTCCATAAGAGTGGCGTGTTTGACACCTATTAATAAGACTCTACTCGAGGAAGCTTTCATACTTTTTAGGACACATTAAACACTTAGGCTCTGATACCAAGTTTGTAACGACCCAATAGTACACCCTAGGCGCCACATGGTGCTTACGGTTCCGAGAGACCACAAGCTAACCCATGAGTTGGTACCTGCTGTGAGCACAAAATAATATAATAACTTATGCGGAAGAACAATAGATAAGCCATAAGGTTTTAAATAACTGAAAACAATATTAGATCATGAAACTGGAAACAACTATCTAGAACTAATAAAATAATAACAAAATTGTTTGACAGTCTATACTGGTATGAAAAGCCTTTACTAACTGAATAAGAGTTGATGGGACCTGCCCTAACTAACTCTATTTAACTACTGAACTAAAAGGATGAAAATAAATTTATTCTATCCTCGAAATAAAAGGTCTCACCACAACTACGGCTGATAATCTAAAAGGTCTATACGCGGTCCAGGAACTGAGCGTCCAAACCTACGATATGATACATCATAGCGCAAGAAAAAAAAATGTGATTAGTACTTTAAATGTACAGGTATGCTAAATAAAGTAGGTTGATATGCATGGTTTCATGTATAGGAGTACTAACTGAATGAATGAATAACATGAAGTACTGAATAGAATGAATGAAATCCATAAATACTGAGAATGTATGACCAAGCATAAAACATGTTCTTAATATAATCTGTAAACTGAAATACTGAAATCTGATAACTAAATAACCGATATCTGTATGCTATGGTCAATACAGTCCTGAACTGAAGTATAATAAATACTGAACTGAGACTGTGGGAGCTATCAACTAACCGACATGCCCCAATGAGCAAATTGGGGTCCAATCTGTGACCCTAATTGGAAGGGTGTTATTACTATTCCATGGGTATTAACACTGGCTGTGTGGATCCACAGATGTACTGTCCCGAAGGACTAAGGGTGTCAAGCCTAAACAGACGGTGACCCCTGCGAGGTAGTCAAGCCTAAACTGACGAGTGACTCCTCATATCCTATGCTGACTACGTAGTTCTAAAGTAAAGGGAATGCTTATAATGACTCTACCTATCTCACGAGGAAGCCTCCATCCCTACACTCTCTCACTGCTAAGTCCTACTCCCAACTGAACTAACTCGAGATACTGAACTGTTCTAAGTTTAACTGATTATGATGATTGATTGAACTAATAATGCTCATAGCATATTCTGAAGCTATTCCGAAGATATAGAGACTAAGTAAACAACTACGTTTTTGGGTATTCACAACCCCCAAGACTCAATAGCAATAATAGCAAAATAGTACTAAAATTTTAAGGACATAATATGAAAGCATTTATTCAAAATTCAATCTTGTAGGCATTTCATCAAACACTTGATATTCATAGTGTAAGCTAAGCGTGGGAATAATTTAAATCTTGTAGTAATAACATTATTTCAATATCAACATCACGAATTATGAATTAAATCAGCGAATAACATCATTAAAACATATGGGGTTGAATAACAACGACAATTTCATGTAAACACGGTGTAGACTTATAATTCATAGGAATTCATGGTTAAAATCACAATTAAAAATCATAATAAAGTTATAAAGATCCCAACTTGAATTTAGAATTGGATATTTGGACTCCATGGGTGAAATAAACCCATAGATGAACACTTACCATTCCTGGGTTGATGAATTCGTGAGAATTGATGGTGAATTCTTGAGTTTTGATTTTGAACTTAGAAAGCTAGGGTTTTTGTTCTTGAAAGAGGGATACTTTAATTTTTTCGAGAGAATTATGAAACAATGAGCAAATAATGCTCTATTGGGACTTAAATCCTGTGTTTGGACGGATTTGGGGCTATGAAAAAAGACCAAACAGTCCCTGGAATTTAAATCACAAAAGTCTCAATTTTTGGCTCCAGCGCGATGCGGTGCAATTGCATCGGGCCACTTGAAAACTGACAATCCCCATTTTACCCTACGGCACGATGCGATGCGATTGCATTGTGCCTCTGAAAACGGACGATCCTAAACTAGAAGCTTGCCGCGACGCGGTGCCAATCGCGATGCCCCACTGGAAAAGAACTATTGAGAAATGTCCCCTTGGTGCGATGCGATGGTAATCACGGTGGCACGCTGGAAAAAGACAAACGTGATTTCGGCCATCACCGCAATGCGGCCTTATCGTATTGGGCTACTATTTAGCACTAAGAATGTCGTAACTTCTCACCTGAGTATCGAATTCAGACGAAATTGGTATCGTTGGAAAGCTAATTCAATTTCCTATTATTTGGCGGATTTTGATCTAGGAAATTCTCAATATAGCAAAAGATATGCTCCTTTAAAGTTTACTAAAGCAACATTCTTATCAATAATTAAATCGGTAAGGATTATTTTAATTCGTCTAATAGTTGGGAGTTATTTGAGGCATTAATATACATCAAACTCATGCATATCAATGTGAAATAACTATAATGTACTATACATGAGCTTGAAACATGTCTCTAATATTGGTTTGGATTTTTGGGATATTATAGTTTGGCAATGAAAATAATAACTTTTCAGAGTTGTAGCTATACAATTATACGGATAGTAAGAGTTAGAGTTGGATGAAGAAGGTTTGTGTTTAATCTCCTTCCAACCAAAATGAGGCACACATTTAGCTTCTAAAATTCTTATATTACCCTTTAATAAGAAATGAATAGGAGAAGCAAATAGAATGGTAATACACAATGTGCATAAGTTCTTACCTCACATAATATGAAGATTAATAAAATGATTTTGAGACTAAAAATAAAACAACATTAATCAGACATTGAAATAATGAGAGTTAGAGAATCAAATAGTGCATCACAAAAGGCTTTCATTTCACGAAGCACATTAGCTTCATTGATTTATAACAACAGTCGAGCAAGTTTTTCTAACTGCAATTTTCATATTTAAGCATAGAAAATACTTTTTCTCATATTCTGGAAGTTCTAATCACCTCTAATTTCAATAGGGGTTGTTGCTCGATAGCTAGTGCCAATTTTCTGAGTCAAGTATCTTAGTCGCGAGAATTTCTTCTATCTGATTTTGTCTCAACTTGA
>NW_025891500.1:0-3149 GCF_002878395.1 Capsicum annuum
GATAATGATATAACTCTCGAGGAATGTCCAAACTTAAACTTTGCTAAAACCTTTTAAATATTGCAAATACTTCTTAAAATTTAAATTTAAATTTATTGTTATGTTTAAAGGGTAATGTAAAAGATGTTCGTTTATTTGATTTTCAACACCATTTAACATACAAAAAATTAAATTTATTTCGAATGATATTTTATTTTCAAGAAAGTGATCTAGTATAAAACAAAATACTATCATAGATAATTATTTAATTACTATCTGAAATTAATGCAATAAGGTTCAAGATATTTGAAGGCTTGAAAATACTATACAAATAAAAATTACGACCAAACTTTAATGATAACTGAATGATTATTAATTAAATTAAAATTTTTCCAAAAAGAAATGTATCCGAGGAAGAAACGTTAAAATCCTTATTATTATAAATAACTAATGCATCATCTTCTTGTGGAAAGAGCTTTAATTAAATTGCTAAAAACTAAAAAAAAAAAGAAAAAAAGAGAGAACTACATTACAATATAACATAAAAAGAAAGAACTCTAAATTAAATTGTTGAAGAGTATAATATAATTATAATTTCAAAATATAAAATAAAATAATATGTTTACGACAACATTTCTTTAATACGACATTTTATCTCCTTACGATCATTAATCACTATGATTTCATAATGATTAAATATTATTTATAAAATATATTATTATAACAATATATTATTTCCTCAACTTATTCATGGTGAAACTTCATATCCTTGTATATTTTTGTCTATGAAGACCAAATAAAATAGTAAAGAAAAAAAACAGTAAAGAGAGTTAAAAATAAAAAAGGAAAAGACGTTACTTGTTTGAAATTTTTTGGATGGAGTTGTTATCAAAATATACGTACCTAGCTTTACATGCATTGTCATAGCTTTTCGATTCTACTTTATTCTATTGCAATTATTATGCTTTTCTCCTTTTCTTTATTTTGATCTTTTCTTCAAGACAACAATACCAAATAAAATTATTGCACAAACAATAAAATTCTAAAGAATTTTTTTTGTATAAATAATAAAAATATGATTTTATCTGAAAGTGTATGTGCGGTTATCTTGTAGCCGAAGTTTCAATCTGGCACAATCAAAAAAAGTAGGTCAGCTTCCAGTATATATTATGATCATTTCATTCTAATCATGTTCTTCAATAAAAAAATTTACAACAGATTAACTCTGTACAATCAAATATAGAAACGGTTAACAAATTCTAACCAAATAATCTAAATTCAAACTTTAAGTAGTAAATAAATTATACACAGAATTGTTAATTCAAGAAGGGGACTCCTCAATGTTGCATAATCATAAACAAATTTGATTGAAGCATTAAAGAATAAGTAAAGAATTTTGAGAATAAAATAAAAAGTTTGATCAAGAAATTGATTTATATAAGAAAGAGTTATTTGAAATTTGTCTTTCTCTTGTATAGAGTTGGTTTCCAATTAAAATTCTTGAAGAATCTGCAATTTCAATTCAAATTCAAAATTTAAAAATTTAACATTCATTTAGCTACCAATTTTTAGTTGTCTTTATCTTTATCGTAAAGTAATTTTTTAAGTAAATTTTATCTTGAAAAAGAAATTCTCTTTCCATTTCAATTCAGTATAAAAATGTTTCAAACTAAATAATTATTAATAAATCTTATATTTATCTGTTAACTAATTTTAATAAACTTTACAGATAAAAATAAAATATACTAAAACTTGTTAGTTTGAAGTGACGTATGTAACGATGGAAAAATTATTTGGATAGGGATTAAGCTGGTTTAGGTTTAGTTAGTATCTCTTTAGTCTTTTTCTTTTTTATCTTTTTATTTTATGCTCTTTTTGAAAATATAAAAAATTGTGCTTATTCTAAAAATATATTTTTATCCAAAATATATGTATAATTGGATATAGTCAAATTATATTATTTTTATTTTTATTTATTTATTTATTATTTTCGCCCTACAAATTACTATGTTAATGACTTATTAAAATCATGGTGAAACATTAGCAATACACGTTCTTTATATTTTTAAAAACATCCTGCTATTACTATTTTTATTATTTTCATTAATTTATCTTTTATTTAATATTTAAATCAATTGTATTTAGATATATATTATAACTGAATGAGATAAGAATATGAAACCGCAAGAGTTCATTAGATATCTTCAATTATATGTTCCTAATTTTAAGCTAACGATAAATTTTTTTCTTTCATTCTAAAACTCTAATATTTTTAAATTAAAATAAATTTAGTATTTTAATTCAAAAATTATTATTGCACTACTATTAAGTTTGTTGTTGTTGTTATTATTATTATTATTATTGTTATTATTATTATTAATGGTATATTACTAAGACCACTATTATTGTGATTATTATTATAATAGTGATTATTAAAGTATTGAAAGAAAGAAATTTATGAATAGTTAGAGTTCATTTAGAACTCATCAATATTAGATTCTTAGTTTCAACCCAATGATAATTTCTTTTTTTTTTTAATTTAATATTTTCAGATTCAAATATCTCTATTTTTTTAATTTTTTAATTAAAATAAGTTTAATATTTTAATTCAAAAATTATTATTGCGCTACTATTAAATTTGTTATTATTATTATTATTAATGGTATATTACTAAGACCACTATTATTATTATTATTATTATTATTATTATTATTATTATTATTATTATTATTATTATTATTATTATTATTATCAACCATTACAACACATATTACGTACTACTACTATTTTTTTATCATTGTGTTTTTTATTTTTTATAATATTTAAATCAAATGAACTCAAATAAATTTTAAAATATTGAAAGAAATAAATTTATGAATAGTTAGAGTTGATTTAGAACTCATCAATATTAGATTCTTAGTTTCATACTAATGACAATTTCTTTTTTTTTTAAATTTAATATTTTTAAATTCAAATATCTCTAATTTTTTAATTTTTAAATTAAAATAAATTTAATATTTTAATCAAAAAATTATTATTGCACTACTATTAAATTTGTTGCTATTATTATTATTATTATTATTATTATTATTATTATTAATGGTATATTACTAAGACCACTATTATTATTATTATTATTATTATTATTATTATTATTATTATTATTATTA
>NW_025891501.1:0-5290 GCF_002878395.1 Capsicum annuum
TAAGCAGGGACCTATTTATAGAGGATTGAACTTGAATGTGTTAGGAAAAAAGTCGCAGCTGTTCACCTCCATTTATTAATGACATTTCTTGCTTACTGTGAAAAGTTATGACTTGATTAAATTAAGCAATATTGTGATAAGTCATGACTTTTTAGCTTATTATTATTAATAATTAGTTCTTTTTAGGAACTATTTTTATATTGAGTTGTGACAACAGATTATTTATCTTTTGTATCAGATAACTCATCTGTTATAACAGATATATCATATGTTGCAATAAATAGATAACCTGTTATATCGAATAATATATCTGTTGCAACATATAATCTATATATCTTCTTTAAAAAAAATTTTCATCATGACATCCAATTTTTTTGACTTTTTAATTATATAAATTAATAAAACTAATTTAAAGTCGTAGCTGTTTACCTCCATTTATTAATCACATTGTTGATTACTGTAAAAAGTTATGACTTAATTAAATTAAGCAATATTGTGATAAGTCATGACTTTTCAGCTTATTATTATTAATAATTAGTTCTTTTCAGGAACCATTTATACATTGAGTTGTGACAATAGATTCTATATCTGTTGCATCAGATAACTCATCTGTGACAATAGATATATAATCCGTTGCAACAAATAGATAACTTGTTGCATCAGATAATCCATCTGTTGCAATATATTATCTATTTTAAAAAAAATATCATCATATCATTAATCCAAATTTGTTGACTTTTTTGTTATATAAATAAATAAAATAGATTTAAAAACAAATTTGGTGAGTTTTTTACGGTTTGAATTTTTTTTATCATTTATTTTTTTTTATTTTCTGTGAAAAGAAATGACTTAATTAAATCAAGCTGGTAAGTTTTTTATTATTGTGACAAGTCATGACTTTTCAGCTTATTATTATTAATTAGTTCATAAATTTAAATAACCCTTTTTCTCAATTTAAAAATAGAAGACACCTGTTTTTCAATAACCGTTTCTTTTGTTAATAGAACTTTATTGAAAGAAAGAAAGGCTAAGATTTACAATATAATCTGAAAAGCATGAAAACTAACTAAAACAAAAGTAGGCTATATATATACATAGCCAATAACCTAAAGGTCCATAAACTAAAGGCCCAATAACATATGGGCTAACATCCCCCCTCAAACTCACAATGCAACAGCAATAAGCATTGAGAGTTTGTCACACAAAAAACGAAATCGAGACGCCGACTGAGCCTTCGTAAAAAGGTCAGCAATCTGCAAAGACGATGGAACAAAAGGAAGCGATATGGTCCCGAGCTGTAAATGATGACGGGTGAAGTGACAATCAATCTCAATGTGCTTCGTACGCTCATGGAAGACAGAATTCTTTGCAATTTGTACCGCACTTTTGTTATCACAATGCAGGGGAGTAGGCATAGAAATGTGAACCCCCATATCTGCAAGAAGCCAACGTAACCAAATAATCTCACATGTAGTCACAGCCATAGCACGATACTCAGCCTCCGTGGAAGATCTAGAGACAACATCTTGTTTCTTGCTCTTCCATGAGATTAAAGAGTCTCCAAGAAACACACAAAAACCAGTGGTGGATTTACGATCATTGCGATCTCCATCCCAATCAGCATCACTATAGGCTCGCAACTCGAGAGATGATGTCGAGGGAAATAAGATATTCTGAAACTGAGTGCCACGAAGATACCTTAGAATACGAAGTACAGCTCCCCAGTGCACAGAAGTAGGAGCAGTAACAAACTGGCTAACAACATGAACTGCATGTGCTATATCTGGACGAGTAACCGTAAGATAAACCAAACTACCCACAATAGTCCGATAAAGACTCGGATCTGATAATGGAACACCATCACTAGGAGAGTAACGTGCATTGGTTTCAAGGGGAGTATCTACAGTCCTGTTGTCAGAAAGACGCGCCCGTGTAAACAAGTCAGATATATACTTAGTCTGAGAAAGAAGATACCCTTTCTTAGACTGAGCCACCTCAATACCCAGAAAATAACGCAGCAAGCCCAAGTCCTTCATTGCAAATCGATGAGCCAAATCATGCTTCAATAACTCAATACCACTATGATCATCACCAGTAATAATCATATCATCTACATATAAGGACAATAGAATTCGCCCTGCACTTGTACATCTAACAAACAATGCTGAATCATGGTTACTCGGGACAAATCCAAGGGAAGTAATAACAGTGGAGAATTTCTCAAACCAAGCACGAGGGGCTTGTTTGAGACCGTATAAAGCTTTTCGAAGCCGACAAACTTCACCTGGCTGGTGGTCAATACCTGGGGGAGGAGTCATATAAACTTCCTCGTGGAGATCACCATTCAGAAAAGCATTCTTGACATCCATCTGAAATATCTTCCACTGTCGAACGGATGCAACAGCAATCATAGTGCGAACAGTCGTCATCTTTGCTACGGGGGAAAAAGTCTCCTCATAATCCATACCATATTGTTGTGAATACCCTTTTGCCACAAGTCTTGCCTTGTATCGCTCAACAGACCCATCAGATTTTGTTTTTATCTTATACACCCATCGACAACCAATCGCATGCTTACCAGGTGGGAGAGTAACCAAATCCCATGTATGTGTATGATGAAGAGCAGCAAGTTCCTCAGCCATAGCATTCTGCCAAAGAGGATCAGACACAGCCTCTCTATACGACTCAGGTTCAGACAAATGATGTATGTTTGCAATAAAGGAAGCAAATGAGGCTGAATATGTAGAATAGGAAAAATCTGGCAGTTTGGTGGACTTACAAGGTCGAGTAGACCTCCTCAGAGGTGGTGGGTCTCCAGTCTCAACAGTCGAAGGAGCAGACTCAGGCACAGGCGAGGCTGAAGCACTATCAGGTGGCACACCAGATGGCATGGATGAATCCGGAACTGGAACCTCTATGTCAATCCCAAAGGGATCAATAAGCCGAATATCTGACTTTGTCACATCATGGGTTTTAGCTGGAATGGAATAAAAAGGAATATGTTCCAAAAAAGTGACATGTCGTGAAACATATAATTTCTGACTTACAGGATCATAGCAACGATATCCTTTTTGTCCAATACCATACCCCAAAAACACACATATAGCTGATTTTGACCCTAACTTATTTCGTTCAACATGAGGACGAAGAACAAAGCAAGTACATCCAAAAACTCGTAATGTAGAATAATTCGGCGGGTGACCATATAGTTTCTCAAACGGAGACATCCCTGAAGTCAATGCAGTAGGAATACGATTAATCACATATACAGCAGTTAGAACTGCTTCTCCCCAAAAAATACTAGGAACCTCTGCAGACAAAAGTAAAGAGCGTGCTGTCTCAACAATATGACGATGTTTTCTTTCTGCCAGACCGTTCTGCTCAGGAGTGTCGGTGCACGATGACTGGTGTATGGTACCATCAGAGGCAAGTAACTGAGTGAAGTCATTAGAGGTATATTCACCCCCTAAGTCACACCTGAAACACTTTATCACAGCCGAATGTTGTGTTTTAACAAGGGCTCTAAAGTTGTTGTAAATGCCAAAGAAATCAGATCTGCGTTTCATAAGATACACCCAGGTATAACGAGTATAGTCATCTATAAACGAAACATAATAGGTCGATCCACCCTTAGTGGATACTGGCGCTGGTCCCCATACATCAGAATGAATAATATCAAAAGGAGCAACAGAATAAGACACACTTTTATTAAATGGTAAGGCAGAAAATTTTGCCAGTTTACAACCACTACAATCTGAAATATCACTAGTGTTCACATGACCCAAAGCACCACTAGAGACCAAAAACCGTAAACGTGAAACTGACACATGTCCTAATCTCGAATGCCAAAGATAAAACTGAGAAGACAAAGGACTCAAACGAAAAGAAGATAAATCTATGCTAGAGGCAGCAACTACAGACACTTTGAGATTCTCCAAGACATAGAGTTCCCCCAACCTATGGCCGGTCCCAATCACCCTCTGAGTGTGTTGGTCCTGTATAACACAAACAGAATCAGAAAAAAACACCCAATTACCAGCCTTACACAACTGACTGACCGAAACAAGATTTAAAGCAAGTTTGGGAATGTAATAAACATCAGAGAGGACAATGTGAGGGGTAGTAACAGAACCAACACCCTCGACTGACATAGGTACAGCACTCGCGGACATAACAGAGATTGGTGAAATGGGTGACAAAGAACCAAACGATGACAAATGAGGGGACATGTGATGAGACGCACCAGAATCCAATATCCACAAGGAGGAAGGAATACCTGAGGTACTAGAAGAAACTGAACCCGAATGAGACATAGATGCTGACATGGCCGTAGGATTAGAAACGAAGAACTGTCTGAACTGTTCGAAAACCTGGGGATCCAACGCAGAAGGTGGCATAGTGCTAACAGACTCAACATCTACAGATGGTGCAGCAGCAGCGAACTGTGGAGGACGAGATGACCATGGAGGAGCACCAGAGGAGCGTGACGGAGACTTTTGCTGCCCATATTTCTGTTGCTGCCCAGATTGAGGCTGTTTGACCTTGTTAAGTAACAACGGACACTGAGCCTTCCAATGATTTTTCTGTTTGCAGAATGCACACTCATCAAATGCAATGTTAGGAGATTGTCGAGTCTGAGTACGTGTTGGCCTAGACTGATCAGTTGAAGCAGCAAACACGACAGGAGTAGTAGTTACTTTAGACCCTTTATCCACTTGAGACTTGATACGAGTCTCCTCTGCAATCAGTTCATGAACCACAGAATCAACAGTAGGGAGGGGAGATCGATGAAGGATTGTTCCACGTAGGCCCTCAAAGTCAGAACGTAGTGCCATCAAAAACTGAACCAAGCGTTGCTCTTCCCGTCTAGCAATGTACGGCCCAAAACCTTTTAACTCTGCAGATTCAGTAAGTGCCAATTGATCCCACAAATCCGACATGGCAGCATAAAAATCTTGAATACTGAGATCATGCTGTTGAAGAGCACGGATATCATACTCCAACTGGTACTGCTTAGCAAAATTAGACTGAGTGTACAGTCTTTCCAAATGATCCCAGACCTCCTTTGCTGTGTCATACTTAGCCAATTGCATACCAATTGACTGAGTTACAGAATTGTTGATCCAAGTGATAATCTTGGAGTTATTAGTTTCCCATAAGTCCACCAACAAATCAAAATTTTCAGTTTTATCATCGATAGGTCTTAGTTTTACTCCAGTGATATAACCCCACATATTCTTCCCACGAAGAAAATTCTTCATGACATAACTCCAATAGGCATAGTTCTTAC
>NW_025891502.1:0-1773 GCF_002878395.1 Capsicum annuum
TGTTCAGAAAGCTGTCTTAGGTATATCCTTCTCTTTGACCCTCACTTGGTGGTAACCTGACCTCAAATCAATCTTAGAAAAGCACTTGGCGCCCTGTAACTGATCAAATAAATCATCAATTCTTGGGAGAGGATATTTATTCTTAATAGTCACCTTATTCAATTGCCGATAATCAATACACATCCTCAACGATCCATTCTTTTTGCGCACAAATAACATTGGTGCTCCCCAGAGGGACATACTAGGCCTTATGAATCCCTTCTCTAGCAAATCTTTTAATTGCTCTTTCAATTCTTGTAATTCTACTGGGGCCATTCTATACGGAGGAATGAAGATTGGTTGGGTACCTGGTATTACATCAATACCAAACTCTACTTCTCGTTCAGGAGGCAAACCAGGAAGATCTTCAGAAAATACATCAGAAAATTCATTTACCACTGAAACAGCGTGAAGAGTTGATGGCTCCACTTCTGTATCCCTTACTCTAAATAAATGATATATGTATCCCTTGGAAATCATTCTTCTCGCCTTAAAATAAGAAATAAATCTACCTCTTGGTGTGCTAATTTCACCTTTCCATTCAAGGACTGATTCATTTGGAAAATGGCAATATACCTTTTTTGTGCAGCAATCAATTATGGCATAACAAGATGCCAACCAGTCCATACCCATTATAACATCAAAATCTACCATTTCTAACTCCACAAGATCATCCATTGTATCACGACCACAAATAGTTACTATGCAGTTTCGATAAACCCTTCTAGCTATAATAGATTCCCCAACCGGTGTGGACACTTCAAATGGCTTAAATAACAGTTTGGGTATTCTTTCAAAATTTCTAGCAACCAATGGAGTAACATAAGATAATGTAGAACCAGGATCAATTAAGGCATATAAATCGAATGAAAAGATAGACAACGTACCCGTAACCACATCTGGAGAAGCCTCTAAATTTTGTCGATCCGCTAGAGCATACGTATGATTTTGAGCCCCGTTAGAACTCGTGGCTCCTCTATCACCTCTAACACGGCCCATTGGTTGTGCACCCCTTCCTGAATAAGGCATTGATGATGATGATGCAACAAATGACCCCGTAGGTCGTGCCATACCCCCTATGCCCCTTCGTGGGCACTCTCTCATCATATGCCCCGACATACCGCACCAACAGCAAATATTGGTCCCCAGCCGACATGCGCCCAAATGATACCTTCCACATTTATTGCATGGCTCTTGAGGAGGTCTCGATTGGCTCATATTCCCTTACCCTTGGTATCCCACTGTCCGCGAACTCTGACTCTCATTTCTATACCCAAATTGATTTCCTCTGGACCCTTGGAACTGTGGTGGGACACTAGCTGCAGAATAAAAAAATAGTGGCCTAGGTGGTCTAGCAGAAAACTGTGGTCTGAACCCTCCTTGGGATGCCATGAACTGCCCTGTAGATCTGGCCCTCTTGGAATATCCTTTTTCTGATTCCTTTGTTCTTCTCCTCTGCCTCTGATCTTCCATTTTCTGTGCAAAAGCTTGGATCCTCACTATGTCCATATCTTTGTTCAAAGCGACAATAGTACAATCTCTAACCAGATATGGATCTAGCCTATCCACATATTGATGAACTCTGTCATCCATAGTAGCAACAACATTAGGAGCATATATCGACAAGGAATTAAATCGGAGACTGTACTCCCTCACGCTCAAATTCCCCTGACGAAGATTTAAAAATTGATCAGCACGGGCCTGACGAATCTTGAATGGAAGATAATGATCAAG
>NW_025891503.1:0-4725 GCF_002878395.1 Capsicum annuum
AAAACCCTAAGCTCCTACATCCAACTTGAAGAATCTCCAAAGTTCACCATTAATCCTGCAAATTTATTCAAGATTCCAAGTTCCTAGTTCAAGAACCTCCAAAGTTCACCATTAATTCTACAAATTTATTCAAGATTCCAAGTTCCTAGTTCAAGAACTCCAAGAACCATCATTCAAAGTCACGATTAACATCTCAAAAATGAGTATCAATCTAAAGTTCATCATTCAAGGTATGTGGGGTTTTTCAACAAGAATTTTCTTTCGTTCTTGTGACCAAAAGTAATTTTCTTTACAAAGGCTTGATTTTTATTTGATTTTTTCTATGAATTTGAAGCATGGACCCATATCTTATGATGATTAATATGAAATCTCAATGTTTATAATTTTGAAAGATGAATTTACATGTGTGGAGATATAAAGCATCAATCTTGAATGATATTTATCATGATTTTGAAATTTAGGTTGTGAATCCCCATTGGAAATTGTGTTTTTCTAAGAAAGTGTTTGCTATAAGCACATTGATGTTGAATATTTGAGATATTTTGAATGATTTGACCTTTTGGTCTTAATGGAGTTGTTTTGAACTCGAGTGTGAAAGAAATCCACAACGTGGTTGATTTTGATAGATGGGAAGCATGATGGCTCCCGATGTATATTTATATATTACTAAAATTGTTTTTTTATGGATTGTCTTTGAAATGATCTGAGCTAAGTCCGGGAGAAATATTAAGAACCGAGTGGGAGGTGTAAAAAGACCTTACTTCCCTAGAACTACGTGCCTCTGTAGGAGTGAGCCTGAGGCTGATTTATATAGTGATCACTACTTGAGAATCAATGACGAGACAGAAACTGAGCACCTGAACCTATAATATAAGACAATGTATCACATAGACGTATATGTGGATCAGTACTTGGGAATGTACTGAGTTTATGGGGGTTTATGCATTTACATAAAACAATGTCAATACTCATTAATAAAATCATGAATGCAAATAGGAATGACTCACATGGCTTGAATAAGTCAATGAAGCATGTAACACAAATCATGTGAGTCATTATACTTTGGCTTTAAAATCTGTACTCTTCTCTTATTCTCATTACTCATAGGCTGAAGGAAACTTTAAACAATACTTTTAACTCATTCATATATCTCATGGGGAGTAAAACTTCTTTAATGCTCAAGAACTTATAACTCTTTTGAACTCAAACACTTGGAACTGGGAATTATATAACTTGGGTTTGAAAACCAGTGATCAAATCGTATTAGTAGAGAAAACTACTTCCTTCTTTAGAAAACACTCAAACAATTCATTCATTTTAGAAAATATCTCATACTAAAACTTTAGGGAAAATATTATATCTCAATGAAAAATACTTTAGTTTAGGGAGGTTCTCTTAACCGACATAAACCATGCGAGCTACATGGAGTCCAACGTCTTGTCCTCCGAAAGAAGAAGCCTCACATTGGGGAGAGGTGGCATACTCTTGCCAAGGATTATAACCTCAACTCAGTGATCACTTATCTCGGCCTCGAGCCTAATCATCTAGGCCTTAGGTCCAAAATCTCAAACCTACGGCGACACATAAATTATGGGGTAAGAAACACAACATGGTGCTAAATACTACTCCCTTTAGTTTATCTCACTCATCTCATGAAAATCCACTTTTAAAATAATCTCATGGTTCATAAGAACCCAACAATCAAATCTGTAATCTCATGTAGTGAAGTGGATTTCAAAGCTCTATGACCATTAGGTCAAAATATTTCTCAATAATCTCAAAATACTCAAACAATGGGTGCTTATAGCACAAAAGTTCATAAAATTACAAGTCTCAAGTAGGGCTTCATAACCTATAATTCAATCTTAAGTTAAAACTCATTAAAATGCATATTAGATGTCATATAGATTCATAAATCATATAGAAATCTGGAATTTAAACAATTTAGCTTATAATCTCAACATACTCATATACTTCAATAGCTTAAACATTTTAACTATTAAATTCTCAAGGATTAAAATCATAGGGAGTAGATCCAGCTGTAATTTCTCAAGAAAACGTATAAAAATCATGCCATTAGACTCTCAATTCATGGGAAACATCAAAAACTTTCCACCAATAACAATGGGAGAAAAACCCCAATTCAATTTCATGTAAAATCTCATAAATTGCAGAAAATTGAAGTTTAAATAAGCCTTTGGGCTCAAGGGTGAATGAATTACCCTTGTTCAAAACTCCACATATCTTGAATTAGAAGCTTTGGATGACCTCTCGCTTTTAGGACTCTATTCGTACTCTCGAATGAGGGTTCTTGAAGCCTTTAACTTAGGAACCTAGAATCTTGACACAATTTAGAAAATCTATGGTGGATTCTTAAGATTCTTGTAAGAGGTTTTGGATACTTAGGGTTTTTGTTGAGAGAAAACTTGAGAAAAACTTCATAGAATGCTTGTAATGACTTTAATTTGGTGTTTGTATAGTTTAAGAGGCTTGGAAAATGTTCAAAGTGTCCTTTTTAACTTCTATATGAAGCTGAAAAAATTAAATTGGGAACCCAATTTTATGGGCCACCGCGATGCACCACTATTGCGGTGGCTCATTGGAAATTTACAAATGGAAATCTAGGAGTCACCGCAATGCAGAGCCATCATGTTGTCTCACTAGTTGGGACTAGGAACTTCAGTGTGACGTGTCACAATTGCACTAGGCCACTTGAAATTGACTATTGAGAAATTGAGATCTTCTGCGATGTGCCATTATCGTGGAGTTCCACTGGAATTTGAAAATTGTCAAATAGACCCTTTCGGCGATGCGCCAAGCACTAAAATGATGTTGTTTTATGACGAGGACTTAAATTAACCATAACATCTTTCCCGGGTATAGGATTTGGGTGAATCTTATATCGACAGAAAGCTTATCAAATTTTCCATGTGATTAAAAGTCAAAATTAGGGAAATTGTATATGGTTAATACGATACTCACTTTGGAAGTCAGTACTTAACCTTCTCAATGAGAAATTAAGCTTAGAAAAAATTTAGGGCATTACAATATCTCCCCTTTGGAAATATTCATCCACGAATATCGCTAGCTAAGCTAAGAGTGCGGAGGAAATTGAGTACGTAAAGCTTGAAGAACTCATTAAATTGACTTTATGTCTTTCTAAACTCTTGAATACCCTAGAAATTATAAAAAGTCATGCAAGAATAGATATATAGATGAACTTTAGATTAGAAGGGCTGAGTTAAGGAAGAATAATACCTTCAACTTGATTTGAAATCACAAAAAAGTGGTGTGGGTACTTGTCTAATACCCCAGGAAATTTTTTGTTGAAATTTTGTGTGTAAACGTGTTGGGTTCTATCTTCTAGAATGAATTATAAATTTTTCGTGCAGAATGTCTTAGATTATGACCCACCATTGCGTAGAGTATCAAATAATCTTTCCAACAATATATGGATCATCCAAAAAGGACACCCTAGCGATGAGTTATTAACATTTCGATTGAACCGTGAATAGTAGTGAACAGTAAAACGTGCAGGAAAAAGTACTGAGGCCTGGCGTATTCTTACTCCAACTTTAAATGATCATAAGTCCTTGTACATAATTATCTAGTGATCTACTATATATCAACGTAAAGCTCTGCAAGTCCTCTTTCCAATGAAATGGGTTTAATCCAATTTTTCTATCGGAGCAAAAAGTTATGGTCGATCAACTTCAGCCTACCAAAAGTGAATTTTTGGGTCAAATTTAAACAATCATAACACCTCGTACACAATGATTTGGGTGATATACTATATATCAACGGAAATATATGAGAGTCCTCTTTTTAATGAAATTGGTTTCATTTAATTTGGATATTGGAGTAAAACGTTATGGTTGATCTACTTCAGACTATCAAAACAGTCCACCAAAGGACAAATTCAAGAATTATTTGATTTTTAGGGGCGTTTTGGTCATTTTCCCTCATTCAAAATCCTTCCAAACCCTATATTAAAGACCATTAGAAGCATTATATGTTATATTTCATCAAATTTCCTCAAAAATAAAACCCTAAGCTCCTACATCCAACTTGAAGAATCTCCAAAGTTCACCATTAATCCTGCAAATTTATTCAAGATTCCAAGTTCCTAGTTCAAGAACCTCCAAAGTTCACCATTAATTCTACAAATTTATTCAAGATTCCAAGTTCCTAGTTCAAGAACTCCAAGAACCATCATTCAAAGTCACGATTAACATCTCAAAAATGAGTATCAATCTAAAGTTCATCATTCAAGGTATGTGGGGTTTTTCAACAAGAATTTTCTTTCGTTCTTGTGACCAAAAGTAATTTTCTTTACAAAGGCTTGATTTTTATTTGATTTTTTCTATGAATTTGAAGCATGGACCCATATCTTATGATGATTAATATGAAATCTCAATGTTTATAATTTTGAAAGATGAATTTACATGTGTGGAGATATAAAGCATCAATCTTGAATGATATTTATCATGATTTTGAAATTTAGGTTGTGAATCCCCATTGGAAATTGTGTTTTTCTAAGAAAGTGTTTGCTATAAGCACATTGATGTTGAATATTTGAGATATTTTGAATGATTTGACCTTTTGGTCTTAATGGAGTTGTTTTGAACTCGAGTGTGAAAGAAATCCACAACGTGGTTGATTTTGATAGATGGGAAGCATGATGGCTCCCGATGTATATTTATATATTACTAAAATTGTTTTTTT
>NW_025891504.1:0-9055 GCF_002878395.1 Capsicum annuum
TGTGTAATTCCGCAGCTTGAGGGACACCCTGGAGAAATATTTATCACGCCTCATACTCAGGTGATCTATGCCGAGTGCATTGACGCTCTTGCTACTGTTTTGACACCTGAAGATTATGAGAGATATATTTCTCTGGCCCCAGAAAACTTGTTCTCTGGGGTCTACGTGTGTTGTTGGGAATTCAAAAACAACAAGGTCATGCCGTTCTCTGTAAGTGAGTTGGATGGCTACTATAACCAGACGATATTTACCATGTTATCCAATCATCAAGCCCAGCTTAAGTCAAAGGGTCCTATGTCGCACGAAATAAAAGATATAACCCGAGAAGATCCTATAAAACAAGGGCCTAGGGGGAGCAGAAGTGTCGGTGGGAGTCGCTCTTCTGGCATTAGAAAGTCAATTCCTGGTAACCAGCAGGCAAAAGCTACGCCACCAACTTGCCCAAAGTTGAAAACAAAAATTCCAAGCAGTGTACCGGCTGGAATTCAGCTTGTTGAGCCTCAATTTAAGCTGTCTTTTGAAGTTGGTGACAACTTAGAGGTTCTTAGACGCGGTAGTGGCCTGAGAGGCTGCTGGTTCAGGTGTAAGGTCTTAAAGGTATCAGAAAAATGTCTCAATGTTCAATATGATGACATCCAGGATTATGATGGTCCTGACAAGCTGAAGGTAACTTAATCACTGCAACTACAACTCTAAGTTTATTTAATATAACATACATATATATTGACTTTTCTGTTCTCTCTTCACGCTATTTTCTTATCACCTTTTCTTGATTTATAGGAATGGGTTTCCTCCTACAGAGTTGTAGACTCTGATAAATTGGGCATGAGATGCACAGGACGCCTCACAATTCGGCCCCGGCCTCCGGAGGATTTTTCTGATTGTTCTTTTGAAGTAGGAGCTGCAGTTGATGCTTGATGGTCTGACGGATGGTGGGAAGGTGTTGTTGTTGACTTCGATGTCTATGGAAGCGGTCATCTTCAGGTTTTCTTCCCTGGTAAGAAATAACAACCCCAAAGAGCACCCAAAAAATTTAAAAAAGTTACAGAAAATAAGGAATAAAACATTATGCCTTGCTTCTGGCTAATTTGTAGTTAGAATTTTGAATGTTCAATGTTGGTCATGGGCTGATTTCCCAAGGTGTTCTTTTCTTGATAATAATAGGTGAGAACAGATTGTTGGAGATTCCAAAGATGAACGTGTGGATTTCTAGAGATTGGATAGACAATAAATGGGTTGAAGTTAATGGAAAGAAAGACATCGTCATTCATAAGCTCGAGTTTAAACGATGTGTCCAAGTGCAGTATCAAAGAACCGGGGAACTGTGAAAATCAGATGGCTCCCAAACTTGTGGCACCTGAAGACAAAAAAATGGCGTCAACTTCTGAACACTTAGCGGACAAGCAAGCCACCGACGTGCTTAAACTAAAGAAACGCTGGTCTAATGATTTTCTTGCAGGTAAGTAGAACTGATTTCAGACAATTCTACATGTGATAATGGTGGCGTTCAGAAGTCGTCAGTTTCTTTGATTCTGGTGAAACGCTTTTGCCACTGTGGGTAAGTTTTCTGACTTGTAAGAAACTCTCACCTGTGCTTGATTTACCTTAAATTTATATACATTAACTTATGATCTACTTACATATATTGACGTGTCAGAGCACCCCGAAAAAACTAAAAAATTAAAATAGAAATAGAAAACAGGGAATAAAAGGCGATTTTTTGCTTATCGGTTCACTCGTAGAAACTTCATGTAAGGATAGCTCAACAATACGTGGATGTAAAGTTGGAGTCTCTGTGGTTTGTAATTAAAACTAGGGAAAAAGGGGTCGAAAATATTCCTGTACTCTCCGCCGAGGAACACTTTTGCCCTCCGTTAATAATTAGGTTGTTTTTTGCACTTGCTATTACCAAAAAGGTGTCATTTTCTCCATTAACGGCATCTTAAAAAACTATCGAAAAATAAGGACGTCATATCTATATCGTCATGCTTTCTATCAAGTCTTTGAAGTAGTAGTCATCCTTCTAGAGTTTTACTTGTGTTATTTAAAATTCTAGGATACTGGATTTTTTTTAATTATCGGAGCTATAGAATAGTTATATGAATTTTATCCTGACTATGAGTGAATTTAAAATTCTAGGATAAAGAAATTTTCTATGAAATTTGACTTCAACCATCAGAACAACTCAGCATTCTCTGGCTTTTTCCTCCAGCTGTATCTGCTATGTTTTCCCGTAATGCAACAAGCATTTGCTATTTCGAGGGTGAGTTACGTGCTTAGCTTATCCTTTTTTGTTGTTTGTTTCGTTTTCCAACCTAAGCTATTTGTTGTAAGTGTGATCACATGTTGTCTGATCAATGCTGATTCAGTGTTGTACATGGTTAATCTTTGAAAATCAGCTTACACCATTCTGCTTTTCTTTGTAAATTTGGTCATCGTTCTAGAATTTTACTTGTGTAATTTAAAATTACATGAGCTAATTCCCTGGTCATCGCGCATAACGGGAGCTTAGTGCACAGGGTATTTAGGGTGAATTTTTTAGTCAACTAATAGTTTAGGTGTTCACTAAACAACTTGAAACTTCTCTCTAAATTTAAAAAAAAAAATAAAAAGAAATTTTGAATCTTGCGATCTTAACTTAAAATTGTGTTAAATGTATCAAGATGTTCTTTAATCTTGCGGTACTAAACATATCACGTGAAAAGTTAAAGTTAAATTACTGTAAAAAAAAATGAAAGAGGTCATTCATTTTAAATGAACTAAAAAGAAAAGTAGGTTATTTTTTTAAAACAAAGGGAGTAATATTTTAATTAATTAAAACATTTTAAATGTACATTCAGATTCGGATTCAATCTATAAAAAAAAAAAATTAAAAATTACACAAATACACAACTTATGTTTTCAATATTACAAAAAATTACAATACTGCTGCCACTTCCCCTTGATAGTCAACTCCGGAGCTACCCATCATATCACCACGGAGCCACCCAACCTATAACCATACCACGGTAACGAGGATGTCTCCATGGGTGACGGTAACAAAGTTCTCATCTCTCACACTGGTTCTATTCAATTAAATGCATCACATAATGTTTTTAAGCTAACTCGCCCTCTTTGTGACCCATCTATTAAACGTAAACTTCTCTGTTTTAAAATTTTGTGAAGACAATTCAAAGTCCATTGAATTTTTTTCTTTTGACTTTGTTGTGAAGGATCTAAAAATGCGGAAACCGCTGGTGCACGGTCGGACCAACAATGGACTGTATGAGTGGCCTATTTCCTATCCCTAAGCTCACATGACCGCCACATCTACTCCTCTCACTACTTGGCATCAACGTTTGGGTCATCCCCACTTTAGAGTTCTTAGGTTTATTTTAAATAAATTCTTGCTATCCTTTCATGAGTGAGACAAACCTTTTTATTGTAATTTTTGCTTATCTAATAAAGCTCATCGGCATCCTTTTACTCAATTATCATTGTGTAGCTCTAAATCGCTTCAAATAATCTTTAGTGATTTATGGGGGCCATCACCAGTCTTATCTCTTGACAAGAAATTGTATTATTGTATTTTTATTGATAAATATACGAAATATACTTGGCTCTATATATTAAAAAATAAAAGTGAGGTCAAAGAGATTTTCCAAAAACTCCATCCTATGATGGAAAAGCATTTTTGACACCAAAATTTTATTACTGTACACTGATGGTGGAGGAGAATATAAAATTCTTGACCCTTATCTCTCACTTCTCGGAATTGAGCACCTCTCTACTCCACCATATATACCTCAACGAGTTACGCTTGCAGAACGACGACATCACCATATAGTCAAAACAGCAAGAACACTCTTATATGAGGCGGCCCTTCCTCCCCAATTTTGATCTTTCGCGTGTCATCACACGGTCTACCTCATTAACCGTTTGCCCACCTCTCAACTAGATAACCAATCCCCATTCCAGCATCTACTTAGAAAATTGCCTGATTATAGCTCCCTGCGAATTTTCGGTTGTTTATGCTATCCATGGCTTAAACCATACTCCAAAAATAAACTTAAACCAAAATCCACCCCGTGTGTCTATCTCGGATTTTTCTTATCTCATTACTGGCACCAGTTGTTTTGACCCAATTTCCACAAAGGTATATTTATCTCGCGATGTGCAATTTATTGAGAATTTTTTTCCTTTCAAAACCATGTTCTCCATTATTGCCATCAAATGACCTCACCTAAAATGGGACAATATCACGGTTTCAAATTCTTCTGATCCCACACCCAAACTTCCCATAACTACAGAGCTTCCAATTCCATTAAAAATAGATGCCTAAACACCTGTAGAGCCTCGCTCAGTATCTTCTCCTTCTCCAGCAGAGTTACAGGCCAACTCACGCCCACAATCCAACTCCGACAGTGAACCAACGGTGGATGCAGCTTCTCCTTTCCTAGGTAAATTTCTATCACCCTCATCTTCTACAATTCCAAGGCTCCTAGAATCCTCTCACCCTACTGCCCAAAAGCTCACACCACCAGCCCTCCCTACAAATATCCGGTGGAATTAGTCGAGAATGCGCATATATCGCAAGAGGTACCTTGAAAATGAGGTTTCAGTATTGGGAGGTTTGCTTTGCTTTTATTCTACTGCTAATTACCAAGGGGAAGGGACTTTTAATATATGGGTAATGAGAGACTATGGTATCAAAGAATCTTGGACTAATTTGTATACAATACGAGATACTGATCTTTATTCAGCCAGACCAAAATATAGGTTAGCGGATGGTGAAATGTTACTCAGCTTCAGACATCTAAATCGTATATCACTTGGTCCTATATTTGGGACATCCAAAGGACAATACTTTGGATTATGGCCTCAATGTGATACTTCTCGAGAAGGATTCGCTTATACAGAAAGCTTGATCTCTCCGAAATTACTTACTTAGTCTTTGCTCATGTATGATCAAGATGCTTTTCTTTTTTAAAATCAGGTAACAACCTCTTAATTTTATTAGTTTATCTATTGCTCGCCACATTTTTTCTGAAATGTACTTACTCTTAAGAAGCGAGCGACACAACCAGTTATCAACTTAAATGTGTTAGTGGGAAAATTTAACTGAAGTACACTGCTATGGTGTTTGGTTGTAATAGAAAGACAAATTTTGTACACCCTTTTATTTCAACACCAATTTATGCATTCACTAAGTTGTTGGGAATGCTTAAGAACTACTTTGCTCATGGGTTGTCGACAAAAAAGAGTATCTGATCACTCTTTATTGTTCAATCTATGCCAGGTCAGTTCACTTCCACGAGGAGATACTTACGCACATCCTTGAGGTGGTAGTCAGAATGGATTTGCTTTTATGTATTATGGCATCTGTGTTTGTGATGAACACAACAAAACTCATTGTAGACATCTAATTTTGTCCGTCCCAAGTCCAATTTTATTCATTTTTAGCTCACATTGCCACGCACTCTCACCCACGTGATTATACTCTCCATAAAATGACAAAAATAACAACCCTTAACAAATTTTATCTTGTTTTGATCCTATCCTAACAAACTTTATCCTAATCACCTACCTCTACACCCCCTCACCCCACCTACCCATGTGACCTTACCCCCTACCCCACATTTATTTTTCTTTCTAACAAACTTTCTAAAAGTAAACAAAGGGAGGGGTCCACAAGGATAAACAGAAAAGGCAAATACATACACCCTATACATAATTCAAGGGGGGATTCTTTTTTTATTATATACATACACACATAGGGAACAAGAACAACATAGACGATTCACGCTTCTTCTCCATTTTTCTATCAATACAAAACATACACGAATAGAGAGAAAGAGAGGAGGGAGAGCTCTCAATCATCTTTTTCTCGACAAAAAATACACTCGCATACTCTCAGCACGCCGGAAAACACACCCTCTCACCAGAAACACGTTCTCTCACCAATAAAAAAACATACGAACATACACACCCAGTAAAAAAAATGAGATAATGGAGGGTGATTGACGGGGATTTGGGAAAAGAATAGCGATATCAGAGTGTTTTGACGGAAATTCGGCAAGAAACAGCGAAGCTGGTCTGAGATCTGTCGTTTTCTTGAGTTTTTCCGGCGAACCATTCGCCGGAATTAGTTTACAGGTCGTCTACTCGTTTTAGTCCAAAAAATCCAGAGATCTCGTCAGTTTCCTTAGATTTCCGAGTAGATTTGGACGGGAAAACGACGTGTTCGCCGGAATCTGACCCTTCTCATTGGTTTTGATCACTGTCAACTCACCGGAGTTCAGTTCCTATAGTTTTTTTTTTTAGTTCTTCACCGGATTTAGAGAGCTTTGGGTTCGTCTGTTTCGTGATTGGTTATTCGATATCGTTCTTTAGGGGTATCTCGCCATCTAGTGGGTTCAACATTCATGATTTGGAGCTCGGCTCGTTGTTGGGGTCTCCGTTCGAGGATTTCGGTCTCGGATTTTTTTTTTATTATCAACAAAAACAAGTTCTATTGAGATCCATTTCCTTAACGCTTTCTTTTTTCTTTATCTTGATTTGTTGAATTGAGTGTGATTATGCGTGGAGTGATTACGATTGTTTGATCTAGTTGATGTTATGGTTATGTGCTAGACGATTTGATTTTGATGATATGTGGAATGAATTTGAGTAATTTTGGTGGTGATTGATAAAAAGGAAACTCGGGTGGGAAAATAGAAATTGATAAAATTAGAATGTAGATTAACTTTGGTTTATTGTTGTTTAATTAGGAATAAGCATGAATGTGATAAATTTATGACCTGTTGAAATGGATAGGCAATATAGGTTCGGGTAGGCAGAAATCTTGGATGTGATGTGTTTGATCGAATGTTTAAATGTGTGTTTTGAACATTTTATTTAGTTAATCAGCTTATTTAATTAAAATGTATTATATGGTCGGGGAATGCCCCGAGGGATTTGTGTTTATTCACCGGGGAATGCCCCGACATATTATGTTGGCTGAAGACGTTCGTGAGGAAGGCCCGGGGCGTCGGGTAAAGCATAGGAGTAGTTTAGGATTAGTTTAGAATAGAATAGGTTTACATTTTCACATTTTTCATTTTTCAGGACTGTATAATTGGGCTGGACATTATATTTTGGATTATTTTGTTTTGTTTGCTTGAGTGATTGTTTTTGCGTGCTTTGTGTGGTTTATGCATTTGTAATATCAATTTAGCCGATACGCTCTGCCAAGCGACCGTGGTCAAACCACGGGATCGAGGGGCTCCTAACACCTTCCCCTCGGTCAACAGAATTCCCTAGCCGGAATCTTTGTTCGCAAACCAGTATTAAAGAGTCAAAATCATTTTGAAAAAGGATATCCATGGGTGCCTTGGCACACCCGATTTATGCCAAGTGGCGATTCTGAGTTTTGATTGTTAAAAATAATCCTTTTTTGAAACAAATTTTCATCTTTTGTCACTTTAGTAATTAAAACCCTTTCAATCCTTAAAACATAATCTTTTGGAGTACGAAAATGGGGTGTGACAGCTCTGATGACTCTGCTGGGGAGAATTTCAGAATCCGAGCTTTTTTTTTGGAGTCGTATCGGCTTTGTTTGGCATTACGAGTGTATAAGCATTGTTTGTGATTTTATTTGTGTTTTCACTTTTGTGTATTTTCGTGCTCTTTGTTACAGTATTTATCGTATGTGTTACCGGCTTTAAATTTGACATCATGTGAATAACCTGAGTCATTCTTTCCGCAATAAGTCTCGGAGCGCACGTCATGTGCACAAACTCTAGTTGAGTCACCTTTATTTTAGGGGGGGAGCCGTTGGATGTATGGAGTAGGTGGAAAGCTAAGCAGCCACTATCGACCATATGCTCCCCGAACAACCTTGTTAGTGAACCCCAACGTAGGTCTGCCTTTAGGTCATGCTTATGTGCATCATATTGAAGACCTAGCAGGGCCCACTTGGCCCTTTGTAGGAGACTCACCTCTAAGGTATCCCTACGTGCTAAATGTTGCATCTTTGAGGGTAACGAGGTTATTTGACCGACTAGTTTGGGCAAAAACATGAGTTAGAAGCAAAGTGCATAGGCAAAAAAACGAAAAAGAAAAAAAAAGTAAAAAGAAAAAAAAGAAGAAAAGAAAATATAGAAAAAGTGAGTCGAAAAGAATGAATCAAAAAGAGTTTCGTAGTTTTTAGAGTTTTTTATGGCTTTTATTTCTCACAATTCCAAAATTCAAAAAGACTTTTTTTACCTTTCGCACTCATTTTCTCAAAAATATCAAAAAGATTTTCCTTTGTCTCGTTTAGCATGCATTTACAATTCAAAAAATTCAAAAAGACTTTTTTTTTTCATTCATAGGATGTGTTTATAAAAGAAAAATGCAAAAAAAAAAAAAGTTGTTAGAAATTTTTTACATTTCGTATAATGAAAATACCAAAAAGATTTTTCTTTCATAGTTGTTGATGTCATTTTTCTATGAAGTATCAAAATGAAAACTCAAAAGATTTTATTAACATGGTTCATCGTCTATCTTTGGTCGTGTCTCTTAAGTCAGGGTCTAGCCCGTTATTTAATAATTAATTGTCCAATCTGGATGAACTACGCACCCCTGATTCTTCTCTTTCGGGATGTGAGATACGTAGGTAGCCTATTGTTGGTTCGGGGATCTTATTAAAAAAAAAATTAAAAAAGATTTTTTTCACTATTTATTTAGAGTAGGTGTTTCATACATGTATTGAAAAGAAAAATACAAAGACAAAAACAGATTTTTCTCAATAGTTGTAGGTTTCATTTTTGGTTGATCTTATTTAAAAAAAAATTTAAAAAGATTTTTTTTCACTCTTCATTTAGAGTTGGTGTTTCATACATGTATTGAAAAGAAAAATACAAAAACAAAAAGATTTTTCTCAATAGTCGTAGATTTCATTTTTGGTTGATCTTATTTCAAAAATTCAAAAAGATTTTATTCACTCTTCATTTAGAGTAGGTTTTTCATATATATCTTTAAAAGAAAACTACAAAAGATTTTTCTTTAATAGGTTCAAGTTCCATTTTCATATGAAATTTAAAACTGAAAACCC
>NW_025891504.1:9155-18171 GCF_002878395.1 Capsicum annuum
ATATGAAATTTAAAACTGAAAACCCAAAAAGATTTTCTTTGGTAATCATAGATTTCACTTTGTATAGGGATGTTAAAGCTGAAAAATTCAAAAACATTTTCATCAATTCTTTTGAAAAATTGTTATTTTCTTTTCTTCTTAAAGTTTCGAAGAAAAAAAAAGAAAAAGAGTTCAATTGGCCTCTTTGGCATGACTTCACGAACTACGCACACCTGATTCTCCCCTTTCAAGGATGAGATACTTAGGCGCCCTTCTAGGGTTTGGTGATTTTTTTTCAAGAAAAAAAAAAGAGGTTTTGAAAAATGTTGAACTCTAACATATTTGTTGCCTCTTGTTCAGTTAGTTTAAGGTGGTTGGTTTGTGGTTTCCTGGCTGGTCCTCCATATCACACCAAATCCAAGGAAGGGTTAGTTGTGTCCAACAAGGATATAGAGAGTGGCATCATGGATGAAACAAAGAGTCAGGAAATTGAGAGTTTAAAGGAAGAGAATTTGAGACTGAGACAACAAATGATGGGAAAGTATCGAGCTTGGGCTAGTGGGTTGCCTCCACCTCCCTTCCCTACTTTGACCTTGCAAATACCTTGAGTCTTCCACCAAAATCGTAAAGTCAGTTTCCTACTGTTGTTGATGCACCACAACATGCCTCAGAATCCATTCCACGTCAGATGCACCTCAACACTTCTACCACTCTTTCTTTATCTCCTCAGTATAAGTCTACCACATTCACAGCACCACATACCGTCTGTGCTTTGTTGCTCAACCTTCTACTAAGGCTTATACTTTGTCTATCAATCCAACGATTGTGCTTCCCCAGTCCACTAGTGACTCCGAGTTCAATACTGTTGATGATCATTGGTATACTCTTGAGCCTACAGTTAAGTTAAGTGAACCGCCAAAATTTCTTGCTAAGAAGCCTAGCATGCCAAAAGAGCCAGAGAAAATGGTTGGGAAAGTGAAGAGTGTAGAAAATGATATGAAAAATTCCCCTGGACTTATGGACTATGAAGATGTTTCATATAAAAAATGGGTCATGTCTTCAAGTGTTAACCTTCCTCCCAACTTTGAGACATCAAAATTTAGGGAGCCTGATGGACAGAAGGATTCTGTGAAACATTGGGGACGACATTGCAATCAACCAAGGGAAACTGAAGGAAAGAAGAAGGAAAACTCACCTATTATCATAACAGGGCCAAAGCAGAGTTTGAGTGGTCCAACCCACCAATACTGTCAGCCTCAATCCCTAGCTTACATATCAGATCCACATAACCACTTGCAACAAGGTTTCTTTCTGTGAAATCCAAGAATTCCCATTCCAATTCCTAGATATCCTGTGAACAATGCACAATTGTATGCTCATCCATCTTCTTATCCACAATGGCATGCATCTGTCCCTCAACATCGTCCTCGACCCCCACAAATTTACCAAGGGACCTCTAAATCCAAATTTCATTCGAGGATAGAGTTCGCAAAGAGGAGGAAGGAAAAAGATAATTTCACTCCTATTGGGGAATCCTATGCCAGTTTTTTCCAGAGATTGGTACAGTAGAGCATGATCACTCCTCTCCTAGGGTATACTCCTGACCCGCATTCAAGAAACTTTGATCCTAATGTGCGATATGCATATTATTCTGATGTTCAGGGTCATAGTACTGAAGATTGTCACACTTTGAAAAGAGAAATAGAAAAGATAATTCAAGATAAATTGATTGTGGTGCAAAACATTGGCCCTTCGACCATCCCACAGAGTTCTTCACCAGTACGCGGTACTGCACAATATGTGGGAGACAATGAGTTAGGCATGGGGATCCAGAGCTTATTTGTTGAAGGAAATGTGTCTGACAGTGGTGGAAGCTCTAGTTATGTTGATATGCAAACCAGTGGCTAATATGTCAGGCTAAGCAATTGAAAAGTCACCCCTCTCCCTACTAGGAAGAGGTCTGCTACTTTGTTTTGTTTTCTATTCTTTTTTTCGAATTATTTCAGGGTTGTAGTTCGGGATCTATCTTGTTTTGTCCCTTTGTTATTTATGTTCAAACCCTTTTATCTTTTATTTCAACTAAATGAAGTGTCCTTTTCCTTTTGTGTTTCAAATATGTGATGTTTGTTTGTTTTCTTTATACAGTCACTTTATGTTGATTCTAGTGATATGACATACCTACGGAATTTTCAGTCAGATCTTAAAATCCAGCTTAATCATGAAGCATTGAATCAGAGAGTTAAATTTAGAAAAAGTGAGCATCTGAGAAAATAAATAGAGTGTTGGGGCATTTGGTGATCAACTTGAAGCCTTCTTTGAAAATTGAGAATTTTTGAGAATCGCAAGGATAACTTGGTCATCAATTGAAAGACATGTCTTAATTAGGTCAAATATTGTCTACGTGATCCTATCAAGAGGAACAGGAAGAAAATTAGCTCCAGGAAGTCATGAGTCCTTCAGCATGAGGAATGTACAAGAAAGTGGAGTTGTATGCTGGGAAAGTGTAGAAAAAGAGGTGGCACACATGCTCGGGGAAAGTTAGTGTTGCAAAACATTTCATAAGTGATCTTGATCGTGCACTTTCGCATTGCATGCTATGTACTAGCATTTTCAAGAATTGATATGATGACGGCATTTTATTCTGCTATCCAAACACTATGTCATCCTTTGTTTACCCCCATTTGGGCCTTAGTGTTATTTTCTTTCATACCCCTCTTTTGGAATCAAGATAAGAGTAAACAAAATTCAAAAAAATATGTCAAAAAAGAAAGAAAAGATGAGTGTCAAGAAAAATAAAGTCAGAAAAGTCCCAAAGACAAAAGAGTCAACAAAAGAAAAAAATAAAATCAAGTGAAAGAATAAGCTGCCAGAATTACGCATGACCTGATTCTCCTCTCTAGAGGGTGAGATACGTAGGCTGCCCTAATCAGGGCTTGGTCCAACCAAATAAATAATTTAGAGTCACCCAGTCAAAAGAATCTGGGGCATGAGTTAATCCTCATTGTTTGAGTCGATTCCAAAAGTTGTAAGTCCTACCCAACTTCAAGTGTCGTTTGGACCCCATGCCATCCTTTCTTTCTAACCTTATCCAAAAGCCAAGTCACAACCAAAGAAAGACCTTCAGATCAATCTTTGAGGATGTTAAGGCTGAGCATGCAAGGGATATGATGATGAATTTGGGAACAATTTGTCTTCGGAATTAAGAGAGAAATAAAAATGAGAGTCTTATTGGTGAAAACCCTTACGGGAACCATAAGACGATGGTAAGTTAAGAGAAATAAAAATGAGAGAGTCTTATTGGTAAAAACCCTCACGGGCACCATAAGACGATAGTGAGCCAAGAGAAAATAAAAGAAGCTTGTTGGAAAAAACCCTTTAAGGAGCCACTAGCCCAATGGGTCTTAAATGCAATTGACCTAAGAAAGAAACTCAGTTTCAAGGCCATTAACTCAACAACAATGGGTAGAAAGTTTGGATGAAAAGATCAAGCTGCTTAATCCAAAATGCATGGCATAATCATTAGTGTTGACTGCCATTTTTAGATGAATTTTTCGTTTCTTTGTTTTAAAAGGAGACATTCTTTGTCTTTTCTTTCTTTTCTTTATTTTAATTTTATCTTTCTTGAGTCAGTTATCAAAACAAAAATTGTCATTCTTTTTTTCATTTCTTGTCTTTGAGTCAAGTCCGTGTCAACACAAGTGAGAAAAGATTTAAAACTGGCTACCAGCTTCTTTAATTGCACAAAACAAGACAAAATCTAGCATATGAAAGAGACATGATTGTGAGCCCAAAAAAGGCATGCAGGAAGTGTTGTCAACAGAGAAGTCGGGGAACTCATGGAAATACCAAGGTTCAAAGGGTTTATTTGATAAACACGACAAAGCAGAAATACTGTGTTTGTTTCAGAGTCACTCTTAATAAACTGAGTTTGGTCAATGATACAATAAGTCAATGATATATGCTAATGGTTGGAAGCAAAGCTAAATGTGATGGGGGTAGGAGCAATTGCCTCAAAAGCCAAAGCCAAAAACTAGCCACCATGTTTTTAAACTCACAAGTTTTCTTTGTATGTAATAGAAATACATGTTGCATTCAGATCAAGGATTTCAGAGCCTAAACATCAAAGGCCATAATTTATCACCTCAAGAAATGTAAGAGGCAAGGTTGCTGCACAGGTTTGGTAATCAAAATCACGGTAAAACTCATAATTCAAGATCTCTAGGAGACACACTTCCTTGTTTTAGTAATTCAAGCAGCTTTGGTAAGGAGACACACTTCATTGTTTTGATAATTCAAACAACATTGGTAAGGAAGCACACTTCCTTGATTAGGTAATTTGAATTTTTCTTCTTTGGTAATGAACTTCCTAACTTAAGTCTTGATTCCTAGAAGACGTACCTTTTAGTCGAGTCATTCACCTTGACTCCTAGAAGACGTACATTTTAGCCGAGTCATCCCCTTTGATTCCTATAAGACGTACCTTTTAGTTGAGCCATTCCCTTTGGCCCCTAGAAGACGTACCTTTTAGTCGAGTCATTTCCTCTGATTCCTATAAGACGTACCTTTTAGTCGAGTCATTCCCTTTGATTCCTATAAGACGTACCTTTCAGTCGAGTCATCCCCCTGGATTTCTATAAGACGTACCCTTTAGGCGAGTCATCTCCCTTGATTCCTAACAGACATACCTTTTAGTCGAGTCATTCCAATTAACTCATAGAAAATACATTTCTTTATTTGGGATAATTTTCTTTTCAGTTTTGATATGATTTTAGGAGCATGACCGAAGCACAGGGCGCATAAATGGAAAACCAAGCAACAAGGTGAAGAAATTAAAAGTTAAATAGATTGAAAAATACCAAGTCAGGAGTCTGCCTGTAGAACAGGGTGAAAAAAAATTGAAAGCATATCAACAAGTTGATGAAATAGCAAGTCAGGAACCCGCCTGGAGAACAGGGTGTAGAAATTGAAAAGCATAGAAACAAGTTGATGAAATAGCAAGTCAGGAGCCCACCTGCAGAACAGGGTGAAAAAATTGAAAGCATAGCAACAAGTTGATGAAATAGCAAGTCAGGAATCCGTCCGGAGAAAAGGGCGTAGAAATTGGAAAGCATAGCAACAAGTTGATGAAATAGCAAGTCAGGAACCCACCTGGAGAACAGGGTGAAGAGATTGAAAGGCAAGCTACAAGTTGAAGAAAGTGCAAGTCAGGAGCCCGCCTGAAGAATAGGGTGAAGAAACTCAAGTCAAGGAAAGCTGCATAGATTAGAATTTTTGTAATTTCATTTATGTTTTAACTTGTAATTTTCATTTTTGATGTAATAACAGAGCCGTAGACCGAAACCTCGACGGGACCTCACTCGACTCTCCAAATCGATATTGTCCTTCTCTTTCCAATCCTTTGAGATACCCGGGACTTGATTCCCTCATAACTTGGGTAGGTAGGATGTCCTAAGTCAAGACTTGGTGTCCCTCCTTCCTTCTGTTTCATTCTTTTAATAATGGCCGGGACAGAATTCTATCTTGTTCTCCACTTCTTTGTCTGAAAACATTTCATGTTTACATTCAAAGGGGGCATGCTGTAGACACCTAATTTTGTCCCTCCCATTTCCAATTTTATTCTTTTTTATCTCACATTACCACGCACTCTCACCCACATGATTATACCCTCCATAAAATGAAAAAAATAACAACCCTTAACAAATTTTATCTTGTTTTGATTCTATCCTAACAAACTTTATCCTAATCACCTATCTCTACAACCCCTCATCCCACCTACCCATGTGACCTTACCCCCTACCCCACATTTATTTTTCTTTCTAACAAACTTTCTAAAAGGAAACAAAAGGAGGGGTCCACAAGGATAAACAGAAAAGACATATACATACACCCTATATATAATTCAAAGGAGCGGGGGAGGGGGGGGGATTCTTTTTTTATTATATACATACACACATAGGGAACAAGAATAACATAGACGATTCATGCTTCTTCTCCATTTTTCTATCAATACAACACATACACGAATAAAGAGAAAGAGAGGAGGGAGATCTCTCAATCATCTTTTTCTCGACAAAAAATACACTCGCATACTCTCAGTATGCCGAAAAACATACCCTCTCACCAGAAACACATTCTCTCACAAAAAAAACATACGAACACACACACCTAATAAGAAAAATGAGATAATAGAGGGCGATTGATAGGGATTTGGGAAAAGAATAGCGATATAGGAGTGTTTTGACGGAAATTCGGCAAGAAACAGCGAAGATGGTGCGAGATCTGTCGTTTTCTTAAGTTTTTTCGGCGAACCTTTCGCCGGAATTAGTTTATAGGTCATCGTCTACTCATTTCATTCCCAAAATCCAGAGATCTCGTCAGTTTCCTTAGATTTGGATGGAAAAACGACGTGTTCACCGAAATCTGACCCTTCTCATTGGTTTTGATCACTGTCAACTCACCGGAGTTTAGTTCCTATAGTTTTTTTTTTAGTTCTTCACCGGATTTGGAGAGCTTTGGGTTCGTCTGTTTCATGATTGGTTATTCAATATCGTACTTTAGGGGTATCTCGCAATCTAGTGGGTTCAATATTTATGAGTTGGAGCTTGGCTCGTTGTTGGTGTCTCCGTTCGAGGATTTAGGTGTTGGATTTTTTTTATTATCAACAAAAACAAGTTCTATTGAGGTCCATTTCCTTAATCCTTTCTTTTTTCTTTATCTTGATTTGGTGAATTGAGTGTGATTATGCGTGGAGTGATTACGATTGTTTGATCTAGTTGATGTTATGGTTATGTGCTAGACGATTTGATTTCGATGATATGTGGAACGAATTTGAGTAATTTTGGTGGTGATTGATAAAAAGGGAACTCGGGTGGGAATAGAGAAATTGATAAAATTAGAATGTAGATTAACTTTGGTTTATTGTTGTTTAATTAGGAATAAACATGAATGTGATAAATTTATGACCTGTTGAAATGGATAGGCAATATAGGTTCGGGTAGGCAGAAATCTTGGATGTGATGTGTTTGATAGAATGTTTAAATGTGTGTTTTGAACATTTTGTTTAGTTAATCAGCTTATTTAATTCAAATGTATTATATGACCGGGGAATGCCCCGAGGGATTTGTGTTTATTCACCGGGGAATGCCCCGACATATTATGTTGGCTGAAGACGTTCGTGAGGAAGGCCTGGGGCGTCGGGTAAAGCATAGGAGTAGTTTAGGATTAGTTTAGAATAGAATAGGTTTACATTTTTACATTTTACATTTTTCATTTTTCAGGACTGTATGATTGGACTGGACATTATATTTTGGATTATTTTGTTTTGTTTGCTTGAGTGATTGTTTTTGCGTACTTTGTGTGGTTTATGCATTTGTAATGTTAATTTAGACAATACGCTCTGCCAAGCGACCGCAGTCAAACCACGGGATCGAGGGGTGCCTAACACCTTCCCCTCGGTCAACAGAATTCCTTAGTCGGAATCTCTGTTCGCAAACCAGTATTAAAGAGTCAAAACCATTTTGAAAAAGGATATCCATAAATGACTTGGCACACTCGATTTATGCCAAGTGGCGACTCTGAATTTTGATTGTTAAAAATAATCCTTTTTCGAAACAAATTTTCATCTTTTGTCACTTTAATAATTAAAACCCTTTCGATCCTTAAAACATAATCTTTTGGAGTACGAAAAAGGGGTGTGACACTCATGCTTCAGTTCAGTGACAAAAATATATTTCTGGAGTTGGGGTCTTTGGATCAAGCAAGGATGAGTAGAATCCAAATTGCATTTCATCAACAATATACACAGCGTAATTCCACAAGTGGAGTCAGGAAAGGATAAGATATACGCCGACCTTAACATTACATTTGGAGGGCAGAGAGATTGTTTCGGATAGACCTTCTGCTTAAAATTGCATTACATAGCATGTGTCATACAACTTAACAAGGAACTATGGGTGTTAGCCCATAGTTCGGGCGGGCTCTGGGAAAATCTTTGGGCAAAACCTCTTGAGCAGTAACCCTACAGCCTATTAGGATTTTTTGCAATTTTCAATGGGTGTTAGCCTATGGATTAGTGGGTGTGGGTGCAGTCTCCGAGATGGATTCGGGTGAAACTTCTTAGGCAGGCTTGTGACGATTTATTTAATAGGACTAGCTGGTTTAGAGAGGCGGACAGAGGTTTTTCTTAAAGCATATAAACGAAATAACAAAAATTGAGGATTTCTTGCGATTTTTGGTGGTTGTTAGCCTATGAATCAGAGGGTGGGTGCGGTCTACGGGATGACATTTTGGCAAACCTTCTTGGGCAAGCCTGTGACGACTAACTAATTGGGAGGTGTTGATTTGGAAAGGCAGGGAGAGTTTTTTCTTAAGCCAAATGAGCGGGAAACTAAAAATTGTAATTTTTTTTGTAATGTTCAATGTGTGTTAGCCTATGGATCGGTGGATGAGTGTGGTCTCTGATATGAGATTTGGGAGAAACTTTTGGGCGATCCTGTGATGACCTATTAAATTGGACGTGTTGGTTTTGATACGCGGGCGAAATTCTTAAGACATATGAGCGAAATAGCAAAAACTGAGGATTTCTTGCAATTTTCGATGGGTGTTAGCCTATGGATTAGTGAGTGGGTGCGGTCTCCGGGATGGGATTTGAGTGAAACTTCTTGGGCGGGCCCATAACAAACATTTAAATGGGAGGTGTTGATTTGGAGGGGCGGATGGAGGTTTTTGTAATCTTATTAATGTCTATGCAATTTTGAACTTTCTATGTATGATTTGATTTTAATTGACTTGGTTTATATTTCCTGTTGCGCTTTGATGTCCATGTACCTTTAATTACTAGCCGATTTAGAGTATATTTTGTGTGAGGAAATGTTGGCCAGACAGCTGAACTTTGTAGACTTCCCTTATCTTGTAGATACCCCGAGAAGTGAAAGGAGAAGTGCATTAATGGCTGGTAAGCAAATAGCAACGGCCAAGCTACCAAATTACCCGAAGTTAAAAGTAAAGTTTCCGAGCAGTGGACCGGCTGCAATTCAGC
>NW_025891505.1:0-3853 GCF_002878395.1 Capsicum annuum
ACCTTTAAATGAGAGTTGGATGGCAAATTGAGAAATATTGATATTGAAGTTGCAATGAGTCTTGGTATTTTTCAGATGGTTTTGATGAGTTAAATTATTGAAAATATTATGTATTGAGTCTTCATATCCTTGTCCAAATGTTGAGTCGGTTATGGTTCAATGCATTAATACCTTGTTGATATTGAGGAAGAATAAAATATTTTGAGCTAAAATGTGTTGAGTTAGGAATCCACAAATTGATATGATTCGATAAATGAGAAAGAGATTTGATTTGGTCTTTATGATAGACCCTTGTGATGTTGTGGTGTATTTCCTAATGCGTTCTGAGCTTGTCGAGGAGTAGTACATAGCACCAAGAGGGAAATTTTGTATTTCCCCAAACCTATTTACCACTGTAGGGTTGTTTGATGATGATATTATTGGCCAGAGAGCCAGATTGTGATTATTGTAGTTTTAAGGTCGTACTCCCTGGTAAAGAGTATGACTCTCCCACCAACAGGGGTTTGAAATATTGGTATTCCATGTAGCTCACGTGGGGTTGTCAGTTATAGGAAACTCCCCTGTCCATAAGAGTCATGTTTATTGAAACACCGAGTCACTCCAAGTTTTAATGTGGTAAGTCAAGTTGGCTATGATGATCTATAATGATTTATGAGGTTTTTCTCCTACATTTCCTATCTAAGATGTTATGAGTTGCATGATTCAATGTCACTCAAGCCAGGTGTTTTATTTTGGTCCGTATGTATGTTTTTTCGAAATTTATGATATTATTTATCTTTTGCATGCGCCTCCACATACTCAGTACGTATCTTGTGCTGACCCACATATTTCTCTATGGGCTATATTCTTACCATGATGTAGGTTCAAGTACTTAGCCACAGCCGCGACAGTGATATCCGAGTGCCGCATCTATGTTCCTTCAGTGGTGAGTCCTCATGGTTCGAGGATCAAGTTGCTAGTTTTGATGCTGTTGTTTTATGATCCCTTTGGTCTGTTGAGTCAGTTGGGGGTTCGTCCCTAGGGCTCATTGATTTTGCTGTATAGAGGCTATGTCAGACTAGTGTATTGTTGGTTTGGTTTGTGTATAGACATTCCATATATGTACAGTCTAACGATATTTCGTGCCATATGCGATGTGATATGATATATACTTATATATATATCCTTACGTAGCGTGTATGTTGCTGTGTTGGAACCCAAGGGTAGTGTTTTGCCTTAAAGGGTTAGCTTGAGGCTACATATAGCCTTGGGCACCGTGTGGCATCTCGGGATGATATTTCGAGGTGTTACACACCTGCTAGTAGAGGGTGACTCTTTAGTCCTTCAGGACCCCAGTTTAGTGGATCCACATAGCCAGTGTTAGTACTCATGGCACGGTACTGACACCCTTCCAACTAGGATTACAGGTTGTATTCCGATTAGCTCAGATTGGGGTATGTCAGTTACATGATACCTCTAATAGTTTCAGTCTAATTATTCAGACTAATTACAGTTCAGTATTACATGATTAGTGTTAAGATATCAGTTAATCAGTATACATGTACAGTTAATTAGTATTCAGATATTAGTTGATCAGTATTCAGATGACAGTTATTTAGTATTCAGTCATTAGCTATTCAGTGTTCGTAAATCTGTTAGTCCGGATTCAGATATCAGTTACTCAGTATATAGACATTAGTTATCCCTTTACTTAGATTTCAATCTTTCAGTCACACAGGCATAAGTTGTTTTGTTAATCAGATCAGCCCAATATATGTTATGTTTAGTTTTTATATTTATGCATTCATTCTATGTATATACGTATAATCAAATCCTCGAGTTATGTCAGTTTCCTTCCCATAGTTTCGGACCCATAATTCATACATGATCCTCAATATAGTTTTACTATATGTTCAACTTTACATGAGATGTACATACAGTATTCGTGTTTTATCGCTTCCGAGCTTCAGTTCTTCTTATTCTACAAAATTAAAGATTTAAGAAATGAAGTGTAGTGATTCACAAGCTTATTAGATCATGTTTGTTACTCATATTTTAAGATACTTTAGCTTTCAGTTTATTTTAGTCTCTTGGTGCTTCTACTTACACTTAGCATACATGTTTTAAGATTTTGTATGTAATTAGTTTTACTTATTGCATTCACCCCCACTTAATCAGTACATTCCAAAGTATTGATCCATATATATGTCTATGTGCTACATTGTCTCATAATGTAGGTACTAGTTGCAGCCTACACACCAGAATTAAACAGTTAGCAGCTTCAGCCAGCAGGTGATGAGTTCTCCTATTTCGGAGACTCTATTCAGTTGTAGTTCATGTACTGTGTTATAATTTTTCATAATTAATGGTAGTTGGAGGCATGTCCTGGCTATCTATATTCAGTATAGTAGAGGCTTTATAGAGAGTCAGTCAGAGTCATGAAATGTAAATTCCTATTCTCTCTTCTATTTTATTAGGTTGTAAACTTTATTAGAATTATATTATCCAGATTATATCATGAATATGTTTCCGCACCACAAACTTAGCTATTTTATATATTTTTATTTAGATACTCAAGTATCACACCAGCTCATGAGTTAGCTTGGGATCAATTGTGGTTCTAAGCACAGTGTTATGACTAGGGGATAGTCTCGGGTCGTGACATCCATGTTCAAGCCTATCCAATGCTAAAAGGAGTTAACTTAGGCCACTAGGCTCTACTCCGTTCATCTATCCCAAAACACCACTCTACTTCCATCACCATTATAATATGGGAACCATGAGTAAAAGAAATGGACAAACCATATCCAACCACTACAACCGAAACCCCCAACCATATCTCAAGTACCCAACACAACTTTTGGTATATCTACCAACCTCAACGTTCAAGCCTACAAGTTGTATACCCACGGTATGATATTATCTATCAAAATATCTAGCACCCTTTACAACCTTTAGAAGGTTTTCACCACCCATTGCTTTCCTAGCCATTTCCCATGGCAACAGCCTTACCTTACCTTCCAAAACCTTAACTCTGGTAGTCACCCTAGACTCTCCCCCACTTAGGGACTTCTACATTCCCTATTTCACAACATCACCATGCTCCCCAATGCCACTACCATCCTAACACAAGATAAAAATCATTTAAGGAATCAAATTACAAGAATTACCCATGCCACCCAAGGCAAGACAAAGACCCCCCGAAACAAGATGGGGCACCATAGGCATGAAGTACCTCATAACAACCACCTAGACCATAATGGGGAATCATCCCAACCAAACCATACCGAAAAGGAGTCCTTAAGACTGGATACCAAAAGTAACACAACCACATATACCAGGAGTAACTTAACACAAGGTCAAGGCTCATATCCAGGGAACAAGGAGAATGCAAAATGTAAACCTTAGTCATAAGTGCTATAAGAATGCATGCAATACTAGTAGAGTACTCTCTTAACCGGGAGAGAAGAGTGCCAACAGAATATGCAACCCCAACCTTCCCTTGAAGTCCACCACTATAAGAGAATTCGAGATTAACTACTAACCTCTATCCTATTACACCAACGAACACAATTCTCCACTCTAATGGGTATCACCAAAGACGTACACCGGGGACGCTTGGTTCTCCTATACCCAAAACCTTATTCATCCCAATGCCACCTAGAGCCCAACATAGACATGCAAAAACTATTAGACAAAATTGACTCCAAGATTTCCAATTTAAATCAAAACCATTTAAAATCAAACCATGGCCACCAAGGCCTTTCAAAAATCATTTGAATCCAACCAAAACCTAATACATGTTTCCTTAAACACCTATGCAATGAAAAGATTCAAGAATAGTCAAATCATATGACAAAATTACATCCAATGG
>NW_025891506.1:0-2358 GCF_002878395.1 Capsicum annuum
AGTTCTTTCTTTCATTTAATGCCTATTGGTGTTCCGAAAGTTCCCTTCCGAGGTCCTGGAGAGGCAAATCCACTTTGGGTTGACGTATAGTGCGACTTGTCAGATATATTGGGTCATATGGTATTTCCCCGTTCTCTCCCCCGATCGAGATATCCCCCGTTTCGCCCAAGAACGATAAAACGATAAATTGAATCATCAAAAATTTGGAGCGTGAAGTGCAATTAGATCCATTTTTGAGGGGATTCATATTACTATTATCAATTAGAATAATTTATGGTTGGCTTGGTTGGACTAAAAAAATGAAGTATCCAGGCTCTGTTTAGAAAAAACCCAATTGGATTGGTAAGATATCTATGATTGCTATTCATATTTTTTCTTTGTAATTTGTAAAGAGATCCTAATTGTCAAGCAAAGTTATCTCAACTCTAATAAATACTTGTATAAAATGAATTGAAAAAAAAAAAGAAATACAAAAAGAAATGGTAATGGGAGCATTTGTCCTATATGTACAAATCCAAATCGGGCGGATCTTTACCCGGAGTAGAGCATAAACCTAAAAAGATGAAACAGACCCATTCAGGAACAAGAAAATACCATCGCGGTTTGGATTAAATCTCGATGAAAGAATACATCAATGAGAAGTTAATTCGATAAGTTTAATGACCCTTTCTTATAACTTCTAATTTTATACTGGAAAATCGAAAATAGAAATATAAAAAAGGAGTCAAAACTCCTCTTTATTGAAAAATCGAAGAAAAGCCCTTTCGTTAGAAGTAAGAAAGAACCTTTCTAGAAAAAAAGAAAGAGGACTGGAATCTATACATTGATTCACAATTTTTTTGAACCGTATGCATCAAAAGGTGCATGTACGGTTCCTAAGGAATACAATTTTACCCTAATCAACCTACTTTATTGAGAAAGATTACTTTTTTTAGGACAAGGTAGGAATAGCGAGATTTTGAATCAACTTATTGGTCTTATGGTATATCTCAGTAGTGAGGATGAGACCAAAGAACTGTATTTATTTATAAACTCTCCTAGGGGCTGTGTAATACCTGGGGTGGCTATTTATGATACTATGCAATTTGTGCGACCAGATGTCAATACAATATGCATGGGATTAGCCGCTTCAATGGGATCTTTTATCCTGGTCGGAGGAGAAATTACCAAACATCTAGCATTCCCTCACGCTTGGCGCCAATGAGGTTTTTATTTGAGAGAAAAAAGAAGACTATGCCTTCGCCATATGAATACTAAGTAATAATAGCATGGCACTTCGAATTCGATATGAGAAATTTTTGTATTGTTTTTTTTTCAAAACATTAGATTCTGTATCGAGAGAGTAGTATGAGATAAGGGGTATTTCCGATTTTCTCTTATCTATCGGGAGTTCGGTTCAGCGTCACAAACTTTTTTGTTTTCATACCGTAGAGTTCTTAACAATATTTATGTTATGAAAGAGTACGAAAAAAAAATATTTTTTCCTTATTTGATCGGATTAAAAAGAAACTTTGGGATTGCTGAATCACAGACAAAAAAAAGAAAAAAGAAACATATAAAGCAACGGAGCCATCATAGTATTTTTTAACTCCTCCGAAAGGAAGGATGGCAATTTGATTATTTACCCATTGGAGTCTGATAGATTCTATTTTTCTCTTTCTTCAATAGAAAGGAGGGGGGTCAATTTTCTTTTAGAGCCGTATGCACAAAAGATGCCTGTACGGTTGTTCAATTCTATCTTTTTTCTATTCTTTATCTTTCTTTTCTCTTTGCTTTATCATGCGAGATAGGAGAAGCTTTTATTTTGTTATATCATCAGGGTAATGATGCATCAACCTGCTAGTGGTTTTTATATGGCACAAGTAACCGAATGTGCCATGGAAGCGGAAGAACTGCTGAAACTGCGTGAAACCCTCACAGGGGTTTATGTACAACGAACGGGCAAACCCTTCTGGGTTGTATCCGAAGATATGGAAAGAGATGTTTTTATGTCAGCAACAGAAGCACAAGCTTATGGAATTGTTGATCTTATAGCGATTCAATGAAATCAACATGGATTTCGCGCAAATCACAGATTTGCGATTTTATCTTCGAATTGAATATTCTATTAAATTGAATATTCTATTAAATAGAAGTAATTCATCATCATTCGGTTAGGATCAATCTAAACCAACCCATCATATTATGTATACGATTCAACATGCCAACTATTAAACAACTTATTAGAAATACAAGACAGCCAATCAGAAATGTCACGAAATCCCCCGCTCTTCGGGGGTGCCCTCAGCGTCGAGGAACATGTACTAGGGTGTATGTGCGACTCGTTTAGATCATGAGCTGGCACAAAAGAAAGAAAAT
>NW_025891506.1:2458-2997 GCF_002878395.1 Capsicum annuum
AATGGGATAGGATGGAAAAAGGAACTCCATTCATTATTAAAAAAAACTCTATCATATCCCTCTATTGTGTATGAAGTTTATGGTTTCCGTTGGTGTAAATCCAATCACCTGAATTTAAGATGATAAGAAACTCTCCATTGGTAACAAATGTTTATCCATTAAGTGGAGGAAATCTTATTTTAAAAGCATAAAACATAAAGATTAGTTAGGCTCCCAATCTGGCAAGAACGGACTAAGAGGGTCAGCTACCCAGCCAACTTTCATAATTAAATACCGTTACTGTATAGGTAGATCTGACAGTGAATGACCTATTACTGGATAATTCATGGGTAGAGCCAAAGCGTGTGAACTATACAAGTTGCCAATAACATCAATTAGTTGATTAAATATATATTAAATTAAAGTCTAAAGTAAAGGCTCCGGTGTATAGAGAAGACCTCACCGTTTAAGAAGTAACCATAGAAACGAAGTTACCCACTATTTCTTTTTTTTATTTCTTTTATTTACTATATTTTTGATACCTAGGAAAATACAATTTC
>NW_025891507.1:0-3592 GCF_002878395.1 Capsicum annuum
TCGCAATTCATAGTCATCGTGTTTAGGACATTACAACTGGTGTCCTGTGGAATTTGCGGAGATGCGTGCCAGCTGTCTCGGACACCACAGTTCTTAAAAGAAAAGAAAAAAAACTAACTCTAATCCGTGGCCTCTATAAATGTCTTATTGCAAGCTCAGAACTGGCATGTCTGGATAACTTATTTCCTATAGGTATGAGTCGTGAATCTAGATTCACTAAGAGGGTGTTGTCACTTTGTGTGAACGAGGAAAGGGTTATTACTTTGGCATATATTGTTGGGGTTGCAATTGTATCCCTGCGAATTTCTTAGGTCAATTGCAGTTTGGCCTTTTATATTAATCGGATGTACCTGATTGCAGTTGGCCTTTTATATTAATCGGATGTACGTGATTGCAGTTGGCATTAATTGCTATGAATTGTATCTGTCAATACATCGACTAGTTTTTCCTTCACCGAAGTAACAACATGATAATTTACTTGACATGGTCAACTTCACTGACAACTGTTTGCAGGAAACGTCTTCGATGTGAAAATGGGTATAAATGGTGAGGAAGTAAAAGCTAGCAGGTATGCAAGTTTTTACCATATAAAAGATATATACAGCTTGTTAATTAATTGAAATATATGAGTTGTGTTGTTGCCTCAACAGCTTTCCCTTTTTCCAGGTTTCCTGGATACCAGTCATATGCAGATCCCGCTAATTTTAAGGATGATAACAGTAGCGACTCAGTCTCTACAGTGGAAACTCCATCCCAGAGTGCTAACGGGCATCAACCTTCCCAGAAAAGCTCCCAATCTTGAACTTCCTTTCATTCGATAACATCCCACTTAATCAGTAGAAATCTCTTGGACTTGTGTTAAAATCTGAAAATGTTCACAAGTACAACAACTAGCAATGCCGAGAAACTTGTGTAATTTATAGCACTATCTTTGGGAAAAGGTACTGTACTTGCTTTGGATTGAGGCATGGTTGTGTTGTTATTATTGTTGTTATTTGCGAGGTCAAAGATAGCATATGAAGCGCGGGTTGGTTGGTTGTCCCGAACTTAGGGCATGTTCGAAGAAAAATGTTTTCTTAGTAAATTTCTTTTCAAGAAAATAGGTAGCTCTTCTTGAAATATCTCATGGAATTATTTTATCTGATGAGTATTATTTAGTTTGAGGATTAATTTATTCCACCATTTTAGTATAATGTTTTGCCGAAGGGGGTTCTGATGAAACCCCAAATAAAAACTGGCTCCGCCCCAGAAACCGGATGGGGAAAAAGAGATGAATGGAGTTATCCGGCACTGACCGTTACAGTTTTTTTATTCTTTTGGAACTGAATTCAACGGATTCTCCATACTTTTTTCATGTTATTTTGGAGACAATAAAGGTCTCATGCTTCTAGTATTTCTTTCTGCAACTGAATCCAACTAATTTATTGTTCAGGAAATGTATTATTACAATTTACAGTAGAACTCTACTTTTCCAATTATTTGCTAGCCAGTAGTCAGAGATATTGGTGGGGAAATGGCTTCGGTTAATATTTTCTTGTTGCCAATGTATTAAATTGCATGTGTATGTCTAATAGCTAAAATGCCTACACACCCACCATTAGAGGGCATATAAGTGCTGGGGCCAAGTTAAAGGCTTATATATTAAGCCTGTTTAGAAGTATGCCATATAAACAAGAACGGAGAGATTACGTTTTACCGGTGGCCAGCAGGTACCTTCATGGTGTAGGAACGAAGTGTGAACATTGCCACTCGACCTCCAATTTGTTAAGCACACCTTCTTGCATAGGCTTTAAAGGAAATAAACAATTTTGTTCATCCTCGGTACTTTTCAAAAAGAACCAACCCAAACAACCAAGTTCAATATCAAACTAGAAATTCAAGAACTATAATTTACAAGTTGACCCCACCTTATAAAAATACATCTGTCTGGACGAGACAAATTCTGCACTCGTCCCCGTTTTTATCCTACAACTACAAAGCTCCATTTAAAATTTCCCCATGATATGTAACTTAATAAATTCACTCTTAAGAAAATACACAAATGGAGAACTCCTAATTGTGTTGATAACAGTAGATGGGATAAAGGTTCACTTTGCTCCAGAACAAAGGTTCGTCATCCAAACAAACTTTCATAAAGCTTCTCTCCAACCTTGACCAACTGGCCTCATCCACATGCTACCAGCGCTCTTCACTCATCACAACCTGATGGCATTTGGGGGGAGGTGTTCGCTAATTGCAACCAGTCACAGACATAGTGAGAACTCCATTTTTGCCCTGCCATGTTGTGAAGCAACTGAAACTATACAGGAGAAGCAAACCTACAGTATGCTGAAAAGGGAATTGAGTTAAATTCCATGAGCCAATAAGGACGTACAATCTTTAGATCACATTCAAAAATCATCGATTTGCAGTAAATGGTAATGTGGCCCGTAAAGCATATATTACAACGAACTGTATCAATGAAATTGACGCGATATCTTGATAACTACACAATACAACGTGGCTTTAAATAGAAACACAGAGCAAACATGCATAAATTGAACTAGTGCTAGACTTGTTCTTATTTAGCCAAACACAGCATCATTGCCATGCTAGGATCAGAAACTATCATGACGTATTCACAAGCTTGCTCATACTTGCTCTCAGGTCTAACTATCACTTCAACTGCAGATGCTATTAAAAGATCTGTTTCTGCATAGACCAGCATAATTTTGCATGTATGACAAAAAGTGCTAGATTTCTCAAATATTTGGCAAATCCAAATTTCCTAACAATTATCTGATTTTGTTGTCTTCCAAAGTGAGTGCTGTTTTACTTATGCTCAATTTTAAGCAAAGATTCTCACCGCCAATGACTCCTTGGTCCTCAATTTCCAACTATTACAGTCTCAAGTGAAAATTGAGAATCCACGATCAAAACAAGCAAGAATATCTCATCTTTTTGAAACATCTGTAAAAAGAAAGAACAAGGCCAATACCTAGATAGCCCCTCAAACATGGCACGGTTTACCAGTTAGACAGTCCAACTTAACATGAAGCATGCTTGACCTGGGACAATCTCAGTGGAGACGGGTAGAGTAGACATATTATTCACCGAGTTTAGACCTTGCGCTACTTGCCCTCGGGATTTCTCAGTTATAGAAATATACTGATATCCCATGTTCTGGTTGGAGATAAAATTTCCTGGTACTAACATTTCTTTGCACTTTTTGCTCAACAATAACCTTATTTATCAGCTCCAGTCTTATATTCTGTTAGAAATAAGACTCCAAAGGTTGTCTATATTCACTTGGAATCCAAAATGAATATCCAAGTTACTTCTCTCATGTGCATTCTGAACTTACTTCCAATGGTTGTCTATATTCACTTCGTATCCAAAATGAATATCTAAGTTACTTCTCTCATGTGCATTCTGAACTTACTTCCAAAGGTTGTCTATATTCACTTGATATCCAAAATGAATATCCAAGTTACTTCTCTCATGTGCATTCTGAACTTACTTGAGATGCTGATCTTGCTGCCAGCTAGTACATTGCCTTCCATTTTTTTTGTGGCTTGGTCTAGGATTCTGCACAATTGCCTTTCTCTACATG
>NW_025891508.1:0-9290 GCF_002878395.1 Capsicum annuum
CACACCTACTAAGAACTAAATATGACCATTCCCCCATGCGCATTAATACTATTGGTAGCAAACCCCACCAGGCCCATAGACCTTTTAGATTTGAACCCATATGGTGCAATCATCACTCCTTATATGTAATGATTCATTTCGTCGTTACTAAATTATTGATAATAAATTCATGAAAATTCATTCCTCAATATTAATTTGGGTCCAAATTAGCCAATATTTTATTTATTGTGTCACCTTAAACTTTTCGATGAAGATTTTAGCCTTCGGATGTGTCTAGCTAGACTCAAGCCTGATGAATTTAATTATTCATAAGTGATAATATCAATACTTTATTTTAAAATTTCTTTAGATGTTAATTAAGGTCATACAATAGTCTTAACACAAAGTTAAATATAAAACTTTCTTTTTGATACAGTTTCGATATGGGTTTTATTAGGGCCAACTTTAAAAAATCATATGTCTTAAAATATAAGGAGTTACGAAACTCATAATCTATCAAGTTAGATATATCTGAGTCTTCTTTCCAATGCAATAAACCATTCCTCAATTCGAATTCGAAGTAAAAAGTTATGACTGTTTTACTGAGCACTGTCTGGGCTGAAATGGGATTTTGCTGTAGCAAAAATTCTGATTGTATTTAAATCAACTTCAGCCATTTTTAGGTCTAAAAATGTCAAATTTCATTCCCCAACCCTAAGAGGTGATTTTCCAAAGCTTAAGATAAAATTTCTTCGTTGAGGTAAGTTTGTTTCATTATTTTCTTCGTCTTTTAATCTTTTAACATCTTACAATCCTCAGAAAGACCTTCAATGGTGGAATCCTTTTGGGAAATACTCATGGGTGGTTTTAATATATCCTAGATCTGATCCTATACTATAAATTAAATATTCCTAACATGAATTTCATAAACTAGATTGTGAATTTTGATGGTTAGGAACCTTGAATTCTGTAAAGATGAGAACTTTAGCATAAAAACTTCATTAATGGAGATTGATTAAGCTTGAAAGAGCTAATTAATGGCTAAATGACATTGAGGAATGATATAAACCTTGAATTAAGAATAGAACTAGTGATTTTTAATCTCAAAGATATTTGTTTGAAGAGTAATTGTTTAATTACGCTTATTATTACTTGTTTTTTAGATGGTTGATTATTCCAAGGAACGAAAGAAAATAAATAACATTCTTATTGCGGCTTGCTTCATTCAAAAGCTTGGCATCCCGGTAGCCTAGGTTTAATGAGTAGAAGACCATGTTATTTTATATTTTCATAATTTAGAATTGATGGGAGAAAGCATGTCTAGGCCTCCGGGCATGGAGTTGAGGTGGATAAAGACACGTGTAAACTTTAATCTCAAAAACTATATTATTGATTGATTATGTGATATTTATGATATTATGTGTTCTGTCCCTGAAAGGAGATTGTTGTAAATGTAGTATATGAATATGACGGTTTTTTTAGTTTTTCTAGTGATGAACCTAGTTGAGTTGTAATGGTATTAAGTTGTATATATTGTGCAATTATATGATGAGGAGAATTATGCTAAGATCGAATATTCATGAGCATAGTAATATTTAAGGGATAGATGACTTGAATTAGTATGATGATTGTATTATGTGGAAAGAGGTAGAGAATAATGATACGCGTGAATGTGCTAGTTATAGGTGGTGATGTTAGAACCCAAATTACAGTATTTAAGAAGATAATGATATTTTTAATAATTAATGAGTAATTAAGACTTCAATAGTGACTGGTATGTGTAAGAATTAAATAGTGCTTTATGTTATGATATTTTTATTTTGATATTGATAAAAATACTATATCTATTTGATGCCCATAAGAGGCTAAATTGGTGATAATGATGGTTTATTGAATTGTGTCTATGGGTGGCTTTTTTGATAATGATAACTCATTAAAGTAATGATATGAATACTTGTTAATTGGTATTCGTATATGCTTGATATTGTTGATGTTTGGATTGTTAATGCGTGTATAAAGGATTATTGAAAATTTACTTGATGGAATTGTCTTATGACTTTAAGTGTACTTGTAAACTTGGTACATTGTGTTGTATGTTGTGAGGTTGTATAAATTTGATATTGATAATACTTGTTTATGTTGGATCGGGTATCTTGCCGGTATGGATATTTATATGTTGGATCAGGTACCACGCCGGTAGAGATGTGTATGTGTTGGATCGGATACCACACCAGTACGGATGTGTATATGTTGGATCGGGTACCACGCCGGTACGGATGTGTATATGTTGGATCGGGTGCCACGCTGGTACAGATGTGTATACGATGGATGGGGTACCACACCGATACGGATATACATATGTTGGATCGGGTACCACACCGGTATGAATATGTATATGCTGAATCAGGTACCACATCGGTATAGATATATATATGTTGGATCGGGTACCACGCCGGTACAGATATGTATATGTTGAATCGGGTACTACGTCGGTATAGATGTGTATACGATGGATGGGGTACCACGCCGATACGGATATATATATGTTGGATTGGGTACCGCGCCGGTATGAATATGTATATGCTAAATCGGGTACCACGCCGATATGGATATATATATATATATTGGATCGGGTACCACACCGGTACAGATATGTATATGTTAAATTGGGTACCACGCCGGTACAGTACATGAACATAGATTATTCCCTGCAGGTCATGACTATTTGGGCAAGAATATGTCCCATAGCATGTTTGTATATATTTGTGTTAAGTCAGTGGATGTTTACAGTATGGTTGATACTCTTGATGGTTATATGGCTTGTTTGTGAGCACTGTTTGATTTGTTATTGTTGTATTATTGATTCATTGGGTATTTGATTGTGGAAATGTATTTGAAAAATTGAAACTTTGTACTTATATGTTGGTTGACCTATTTCATTTATACGTGTTTTAATCGTTGCTTACCAGAATGGCTAGTTATCATTCTTTAATATTATAATAGAGCATTTGGTTGTTAGCCGGTGATTTTAGTGTGGGTTGTGTATGATTACAGATTCGTTCCTGGGAATATGAGTAGTGAAAAGATAAGGTGAATAAAGAGGAATAGTGATGTAAGATATGGTGAATAAAGAGGAATAGTGATGTATTAGTGTTGAATTTGGTTGATAGTTTGAACTAATGAGGCTAAAGTATGTTTGTAGCAAATATAATATTGATGGAGTTGGAAGAGTAGTTGGATGTTGTATCTTATATAGGTAAAGTAATAATATTATTACAACCTTAGTTGAATTATATTCCATTAAAGATGTCATGATTTATTTTCCTTAATTCTATTTTATGATTATATGAACTAACACAGTTGGCCGATGATACCTTCCAATACGTGTGGTTGTATTGACCCTACTCTTCTACATTCCTTCTTGGAGTGTAGACTGGATGCAGGTTAGTTGCAGTTACTAGATGGATGATGATATTCAGCACTAACTTATGCACTTTCTTTTTGGCAGATGTTAGAGTCTTTGTATTATTTATTTCATTGTCAGTCTATGTTGTAATAGGTAGCTCTTGTACATGTCTGGCCAAGTCTTGGGAAAGTGAACGACATTTGTAAGAAGTATTTGTAAAAAGTTTGTTTATTAGTATTTAATTTACTTTATATTTGCTTAAAAATAGAAGTCTTCCACATATTTTTAGTTGGGTAATAAGGGTTCTCCTAGCTACTTAGAATAGCGTAGGTGCCCGCATGGTCCGTTAGTCTGGGTCATGACATTACAAAGCCTTGTTGACCAATTATTTGATAGCCTCAACCCTCTTCTTCCCACTATTGCCCATTTCCAAGAAAAGGTTAGGGATTGGAACACCAGAGTCTTTGGCAACATTTTCAAAAAGCTTAACAGAATTCTTGCCAGACTGGATGGTATCCAAAGATCCCAACACTAACCCCATAGATCCTTTCTTCACAACTTGGAGAGTGAACTCTTTGTTGATTACAACTCTACCCTTCAGTGGGAAAAAGAATCTTGGAAAACTAAATCCAAAATTATTGGTTTTCCCAGAGGGATGCCAACACTGAGTTTTTCCAAACTTCTACCCTAAGCAGGAGAAGAAGAAATAAAATACTCCTCCTTAAGGATGATGCTAGGAACTCAATTTAGGGAGATAAATAAATCACTTAGCACATCACCAACTTCTTTAGCACACTCTACACCACTGATTAGTGCCAATCTAAGAGATGCATTTCTTGGCCTCTGAACCCTTCCTTTCTGTATGATGGGGCTAAAGCCGAATTAGCTACCCTTTAAGAGACAGTGAGATCATCACTACCCTCAAGTCTTTCCACCCTAGGAAAGCTCCGGGCCCAGATGGACTACACCCTCTTTTCTATCAGAAGTATGGAGCACTGTTGGCAGCAAAACCATGGACTTCTTCCACAAATTCTTTCAGGAAAGGCACATTCTCAAAGATGCTAATACTACTTACCTATGCCTTATCCCCAAATCCCCTAATGCCAAAAACATTAGGAACTTCAGACCCATTGGTTTATGTAATTTTTCCTACAAGATCATCACTAAGATCATTGTCAATAGGGTCAAGCCCTACCTAGATCATCTAATTGACCCAACTCAAGCTCGTTTCTAGCCAATAGAAGGGTAGCTGATAATGTAATCATTTTCCAAGAATACATCAATCACTACAGAAGAATGAAAGGTAGAAACACCAATATGATCCTAAATATTGACTTGGAAAAGGCTTTTGACAGGATTGAGTGGGCTTTCATTAATGATACCCTCCTCCTCTTCAACTTTCCTCAAAATCTGATTGACTTGATCATGTCCTGTACTGCCTATTCCTTAATATCCATCTTAGTCCATGAAAACCCCTCTCCTCTCTTTGAACCTACCAGGGGCATAAGACAGGGAAACCTTATCTCCTCTTATCTCTTCATCCTTTGTATGGAGACTCTCTAGGAGTATTAACCTGGCTGTCAACCAAAATGATTGGAGCCCTGTGAAAATCTCCAGAAATGGACCCAAAATGTCCCACTTATTCTTTGCAGATGATCTCACTTTATTTGCTCAAGCTAGCCCCAAGAACTGCAGAACTATCCTCAGAATTCTCAATGAATTTAAGGATAACTCTGGGCAAAAGATGAATAATTTAAATCCAAAGTCATCTTTTCAAAGAACTGCTCTTCCTCCAATGTTGATGAACACTCTAATATTCTTAAAATAAGTAAAGGGGAACATTTTTTTAAGTACCTGGGATTCTCCATTCTTTCCCATAAGCCTACCCATGAAGACTTCCAATTCATCCTGGATTTTATGAACAAAAAATGATAGGATGAAAAGTCAACATGCTCAACATAACTGGTAGGAATTTTCTCACTAAATCAACCTGGAACAGTATCCCCATTCACTTGATGCAATACATCAAGCTTCTCTAGAAAACAACTGAAGCCATTAATAAAATCCAAAGAGACTTTGTGTAAGGCAGCAATGCTAAAAGAAAAAAATTACACCTTGTTAACTGGGACAATCTCACCAATAAGAAAAGCCATGGGGGTCTTGATCTTCTAAAGGCTAAATCCAGAAATAAAATAATGCATGCTAGCCTTGCCTAGAGACTCTTGAAGAACCTCAATTCCCTCTGGGGCAGAACCCTCATCTCCAAATACTATAATGAGAGAGTTGGTGCTAACAGGAGAATAGTCTCCACCACCTGGAAAAATGTCCTTCGTGGTTGGAACACTTGTTCAGAAGGACTAGCTTGGTCCATCCACTATGGGACCAAGGCAAGCTTCGTTTATGATACCTGGATCCCCCATTCTGGTCCCATCAGAAGACTTATCCAGGGGTCTCTAACTTTACAGGAGGAGGACCTCAAGGTAGCAGGAGCCACTTCTAATGAAGCTTGAGATTGGAACAACTTGACCTTTGAGTTACCTGAGACCATTACTCATCTGGTAGCTACCAATACCCTTCCTCCTGCCACCACTAGGGATGATCATCTATACTGGAAACTAAACAGCAATGGGATGTTCACAACTGGAAGTGTTTATGAGGCCATTACAAATTCTCATGGTAGCAGGCCTAAAGTACACAACCAGTTCAAGGTCATCTGGAGAGCCAATGCTCCCAACAAAATTAAAACATTCCTTTGGCTCCTCACCCTTGGAAAATTACCTACCAATACTTACCTCAACCGTATTGGGATGGATGTCAACCTTCATTGTCTAATGACTCTCAAAGACAGATACCAATGAGCATGAAGAATTCTCTCGCAAATAGTCCTATTTATAGATGATGGGTGGTGTTTTTCCTAAAGCCAAACCAACTCAAAATAGGAATAGAAATTCAATCCTTTTCCAAATAAGATTGGAAACCAAAAGAGAATAGGATTAGGCCATGGGCCTTTGGCTGGAACATGGGCCATAGCCCAACAAACTCCCTCTCGAGCCAATGGTCCAAATGGCTTTTCAAGTGGAGGAACTCATGAAAGGCCTCATGCCTGCCAAAGTTCTACAATACTCATGTTTCTCTACAACCACCACCTTTGTTAGCATATTTGAAGGATTTCCATCAATGTATATCTTCTCAACTTCTAGACTTGCAGCTAAGCCTAGCACCATATAAATGGAAGACATTTTCACAACAAAGATAAAGTTTCATCAAAGTCATCTCCTTTTATCTGGCCAAAGCCTTTGACAGCTAGCCTCGCCTTATACCTAGGCGTAGAGGTATGTTGCTCTTGCTTTACTCTAAAGATCCATTTATTTGTTAGAGTTTTCTTACCTTTTGGTAATTTCACTAACTTATATGTGCCATTCTCATAGAGTGACTTTATATCATCCTTTATAGCTACTACTCACTTATCTCTGTGAGTATCTTGCATGGTTTTATCATAATCTCCAGGTTCTCCCATATCTGTCAAAAGTACGTACTCATTTTGAGAATAACGTGTTGATTTTTGCTTCTCCCTAGAAGATTATCTACAAGAGGTTTCAGGAATATCTAAAGTATTTATCTTAACAAGAGTTGGTTGTTGATCAACTACAACATCATTAATCAAACCATTTGTAGGTTCTACATCCTTTTGATCATCATCTACACTATTATCTTGGGTTCCATCATGTGCAATAGCTATATCAGTAATAGGAAACTAAGCTCTCATTATTTTGAGAATCTGTTTTCTTAGTCTTGTCAATATCTTCAATTGTTTGGTCTTCAAAGAACACTGCATCATGACTTCTAATAAGCTTGTTACTAACTAGATCATAAAGCGATACCAAAACTCATCTTGACCATAACCAATGAAAATGTACTACTTAGTTTTGACATCCACTTTTAACCTCTCATCTTTTGGAATATGTGCATAAGCTTTACACCCCATGACCTTTAAGTGATCATAGGAAACATCTTTATCAAACCAAAATCTATTTGGACCATCACCATCCAAAATAACTACAAGAGACAAATTGATAACATAAGCAACAGTATTAAGTGCTTTCTCCCAACTGGAATTTAAAAGTTTAGCCTCTGAAAGTACACATCTAACTTTCTCAACTAAAGTTTTGTTTATCCTTTCTTCCCAGCCATTCAATTAAGACATCTTGGGTGGAGTTCTCTGATGATGAATTTCTTGTAATTTGCAATAGTTATCAAAAGGACAAATATATTCATTACCATTGTCAGTGCTGAATATATTTTAGATTCTTCTCTGTTTATTTCTCAAATAAAGCTTGAAATTCCTTGAACACATCAAGTACTTAATCATTGAATTTTAAAGAATATGCCCAGAGCTTGTGAGAATGATCATCAATGAAATTCACAAGTAAAGTGCACCACCTTGTGACTTCACTTTAAAAGGACCATATAAATCAGAGTGTACTAGCTCCAATAGTTTAGGCTTCCTTGAGGGAGAATGACCGTTAAAAGAAACTCTCTTCTATTTTTCGGCTAAGCAATGAACACATCATTTCAACTTTGCTTGTTTCACACCAGTAAGTAGATTCTTCTTATCCAAATATGTAATTCCCCTCTCACTCATATGACTGAGCCTTTTGTGCCACAATTCTGATAAAGTGTCACTTTTCACTAAATTCACAGTGTCATTGAGGACATATCCTTGAGTCACGTATAAATTAGAATACTTTATTCCTTGATCCATAACTGATGTGGCTTTGGTGAGTTTCCATTGACCATTAAACAAGTCATTATGGTAGCCATTATCATCTCGTTTCCCTACAAATATCAAGTTTAGAGGAATGTATGGAGCATATTTTACATTCTGAAGGTCTAACATTGTACCAATATTAGTTTTCAAATAGATCGTGCTAAAATCAAGCACCTTGACCTCACCAGTATTGCCCATCTTTAACACTCCATAGTTAACGGGAATATAAGATGAAAAGAAGTCTTTCCTTGGTGTGACATGAGATGTAGCTCCAAATTAAAGTATCCAACTAGTATCATGGGATACAAAATTGATGATTTTGTTATCACAAGTAAAGAAAAGGTCATCTCGGACAACAACAACAACATTGTTTTTATTATTTTCTTCTTTATTTCCTTCTCTTGTATCATGCTTAAAATTATTACAAAAACCTTTAATGTGTCTTTTCTTGCCACAATGATAGCATGAACGACTCTCATACCTTGACTTGTTTCTGCTTTTACCTCTATTTCTTGCATTTCTTATATTGTTTCTCTCTCAGTCTTCTGTAAATAGAACATTTAAGTGTGGGGACGAGACCTAATATTTTCTCCTTACTTCTTGATTCAAGACAGCACTCTTGATAAATTTCATAGTCACCTTACCACCAGGAACTGAATTTGTTAAAGAACATGAAGAGTCTCCCAAGAATCTGGTAGAGTATTCAGAATCAAAAGTCCTTGTAGCTCATTGTTAAAATAAACATCCATTCCCAAAAGTTGATCAAGGACACCTTGAAAATCATTTATATGGTCAAGAATAGAATATCCCTCCTTGTATTTAAAGGTCATTAATAATTTTAGTAGGAACAACTTGTTATTGCCTGTTTTTTAAATGTCAAGTGTCTCCAACTTTTCTCACAATATTCTTGTACGTGTATCATTCACAATATGATTACGAACATTGTCTTCAAACCATTGACTTATATATCTACATACTTTTGGGTGCTTAAAATCCCAATTCTCATCAGTTATATTCTCAAGTTTATGATTAGCAAAAAAGGGAAGATGTATCTTCTTCACAAATAGAAAATCTTTTATCATGCTCTTTTATATGATGTAATTGCTCCCATTTAAATGCACCATCTTGTTCATATTT
>NW_025891509.1:0-2774 GCF_002878395.1 Capsicum annuum
AATTTATGTAATGGATTTTATTACCTGAAAAATTATTTGGAGATTTTGTGACTTGAAAAATTTAAATAGTAAAAGGATAAACTTGAAGAATAAAAAACATAAAATAAAAAAAATAGACATTAAATCGATGGACACGTATATTATCAAACAGAAGATGCTCAAGAAATTAAAATTAGTTTATTGACATAGTATCACAGATGAATTATCAGCAATTTTAAATTTTATATTCATAATTTATAGGTGTCTATTTCGAATTATTTTTATCGTTGATTTTAAAGTAATATATTATGTGCCGTATTTTTATTTACATAATTTACTCATAACTAATCTGAGAATAATTATATTATTTATTTTACTATTATTATAATTATATTATTTATTTTACTATTATTATTATTATTATTGTATTAATTCACAATCTTAGTCAATTTATTTTTTCCAATTTATTTATTTTCTAGCCTGATTTTTCCAATTTATAACAAGTTTAGCATAATCTTATCCAATTTATTACAATTCTAGCCCAAATTGTGTCTAATTGAACTCAATTTCAAATTCTATTCAATTTTTAAACCAAATTCTTAATTTTTAGATCTCAGTCGTTGATCAATATTTATTTATTATTATTATTATATTTAAGTAGCAGTCTAAGTCGATTCAATTATCTTCTCAATTTTATTTAAATTCTAGCCAAACATATATCTAATTGATGTCAATTTTAATCGATTTTTGAATTCAATTTGGTTCATTTTAAACCAAATTTATATTATTATTTTTCTCGTTATTATTATTATGTCATTATTTCATTTATATCTAGTCTTAATATTCGTTGCTTTTTTTTTTGCAACTATTGTTCCAACTAATTAACAAATAATTTATATTTATATTAATTTATATAGTTATTATATTTATTAAATCATTTCCGCAAGTATACATGCCCATCATTTACAAACATTGTCTATTGTTGTTGTTGTTGTTTTTGTTTTTGTTGTTGTTGTTGTTGTCGTCGTGGTTGTTGTTGTTGTCGTTGTCGTTGTTGTTGTTGTTGTTGTTGTTGTTGTTGTTGTTGTCATCGTTGTCGTCGTTGTCGTCGTTGTTGTTGTCGTCGTCGTCATTGTCGTTGTTGTTGTCGTCGTTGTCGTCGTTGTCATCGTTGTCGCCGTCGTTGTTGTTGTCGTTGTCGTTGTTGTTAAATAATAGTCTACTCAATTACTAAAAATAATATTTTTTTATTTTTTAATATTAATTTTATATAGTTAATATATTTATTAAATATCTACGTGATTCAATTCAATTTTCCTAATTTATTTAAATTCTAGCCATTTTATACTCAATTTGTATCAATTGAGTTTAATTTGACTCAATCGAGATCCCCAATTCAATTTTTTTAACCCAATATCTAATCCTAATTTGACTATCTCGTCAATTCTAATCTCAATCGCTCATCATAATTGATCAACGGTCAATATTAAATCAATTTTAACTAATATTTTTTTAAAATTGGACAGCTTCAGACTATTTTTCTTGAATCGAGGGTCTATTGGAAACAACTTATTTACCTCAGCGGTAAGGTTTGCGTATATTGTACTATCCACAAACCCCAATTTGTGGAACTAAATCGGGTTAGTTGTTGTATTCATTTTCTTGAAATCTATTTAAACAACCTATTTAATTTTTGAATTGATAAAATGACAACCGTAACGAACAAGCATAAATAAATTCGATTTGGGGTTAAGTTATTTTGGATTTTTATTTCGATTTTGAAGATTAAAGTAGTGACTCTTTCTTTGTCATGACCAGATATTTAAAATTGATTATTCTTTTTAGAAAAAATAATTTTTTTTCAAACCTATTTTTTATTTTCAAATATAAATAACTCAACATGGACAAAATGAAATGAAATGAAATAATGTACCAACATGGGTTGTGATGCAGTGGATGGAGCTGCTCCACCCTTAACCAAAGGTCGAGGGTTCGACCCTAGGTATGGGAAAACTCGGGAGCGCTGCCACCTTAATGGGCCCTGCAACGCGCGATCTGGATTAGTCTGGGCTCCAATGAGGGCACTGGACATCGGATGGAAAACCAAAAAAAAAATATTATTTATACTAAATATATAAAATAGTGTGTATATATATATACATATATTTATTTATATAATTTTGTTTTTTCAGTTTAACTAAATTTTTTTCAAAAAAAATTAAAAACTGGACCGTTTAACCGAATTTCTAAAATTTTAAACCAAATTCAATCCAAAAATTAAAATCAAAAATAAATTTCAATTTGATTTTTGAGATTTTTCGGTTTGAACCAAAAATTAAACAAAAAAGATGTACCAAAATATATTAATTGATAAAAGATCAAAAAACTTTTATCATAAGAAAAAACTTAAACAAAAAAATGTACCAAAATAGTATATTAATCGATATAAAAATTTTCAGGGAAAACGTATTCCCTCCTTTTTTTTTCATTTGAGAGCTCAGTGGTGTTCATCCATATTCTCTCAATTCAATTCTCTCAAGTCACAAAAAAAATTAATCTCACAAATTCTCTAAGAAGTCTCCTCTCAATCGTTTTGCTCATTCTCAATTCTCAATTTACGACGGTTCCTCTGTCTCGATCATGTATTGTACCTCTGTTGAGTAACAATTATTAATGTTGTTAAGGAAACAAGACCCTGTTACCAGACTATGTTGTTATTATTGATATTTTCTGGCAAATTTGTTAATATTGTTAATGGGTTCTTTCTATTGACATGATTGGAGTAACAATTGTTA
>NW_025891510.1:0-1099 GCF_002878395.1 Capsicum annuum
AAAATGCAGCTCTTCCAGACTTCTATCCGATTTCTGGGGCATGATCTGCATCAGGGTAGTCACAAACCCATCTGTCGAGCCATAGAGTTCTCCACTAAATTCCCTGATGAAATCACGGATAAAACTCAACTCCAAAGGTTCCTAGGAAGCCTGAATTATGTCGCAGATTTTATTCCTAACATTAGACAGGTCTGTGAACCTCTTTATCAACGCCTTAAAAAGAATCCAGTTCCATGGAGTCGTGAGCAAACAAAGGCAATCGTCAAGATTAAGTCTTTAGTGAAAAATCTTCCATGTTTAGGTATCCCCAATCCAGATGCCTTTATGATTGTAGAAACAGATGCTTCAGATATAGGATATGGAGGTATCCTGAAGCAAAAGTTACCTGATAATTCTCCCGAACAATTAGTTCGTTTTACCTCTGGGGTATGGAATAATGCTCAAAAGAATTACAGCACTGTGAAAAAGGAAGAAAATTAACCTTCTTGTAATCACTTGGTGGTTGCATATGTAATGCCCCGAATCTGGTAAACAAAATGCTACACGGTGCTCATGACCCCAAAGGACCACAAGCTAACCCATGACTGATATCTGTGCCTGTATACTGCATGATATACTGTATATGTAGAAACATGAACTGAAAGGCCATAAGGTTCAAACTGTAACATAATATCCGATAAAATACAACATCTAGGATGGGGTATAAATGCCCAAAACAAAATATCTAAACATACTATAGTATGAAAACCCTCTAAAACATAACTTTCTGAATAAGGAGATGATAAGACTTGTCCCCAACTAACTCAAACTAATAAACTAATTAATGAGAAAATAAAGAAATGATCATCACCTTGAAAGATGAGGACTTACTACTAACTCTGACTGCGGAGACTGGCATACTGCTGATGCTCTAGAGCGTACTTCTGAACCTGTGGTATAAGACACCATAGCTCAAATGTGTTAGTACTTTGAATATACTGGTATGCATATGAGGTAGGTTGAATAAAAATGGTTTACGTGCATGATTTATACTAACTGATTAAATAATATGTATGTGAGAATACATGCATGAATGCATAATATATAACTGAGTACTAAG
>NW_025891511.1:0-1741 GCF_002878395.1 Capsicum annuum
ATCTACTAATTCTTTGATTCCAGTTAGTAAGAGGGATCTTGAACTAAGAAATAGACCCTAGAAGCTAAAAAAGGCTATCCTGAGCAATTGAAATAATCGGGTTCATTGATATTCCTGGTATAGTAGATGCTATCACACATAAAATAATACTCAATTCGATGGAATTGTTTGATCTTAAAGGGGATCTTCTATAGTTTCGCACGTGAGGGGTTATTTCTTGGTTTCGTCCAGTCATTATTAACTTGATTATTTTTAGATAATAGTAGTCCTATTTAAACCAAGAAATATAGGCCTGCCTGCCATCCACACCAGAATAAATAGAGTTTTCCGAAAAAACCTGCTAGTGGAGGAAGACCTCCTAGGGATAAGAGACATAGGGCTAAAGAGAGAGCCAAAAAAGGATCTTTTGTGTATAATCCTGCATAATCTAGAATGTTATCAGTTCCGGTATGTAGACCAAATAATACAATGCAAGCAAAAGTTCTGCGATTCATGGAGATATAGAACAACATATAACTTATCATGCTTGCATATCCATCATTTGAGTCTCTAACAATTATTCCAATAATTACATATCCGATTTGGCCTATGGACGAATATGAAAGCATACGTTTCATGCTTGTTTGAGTAATAGCAATGAGATTTCCCAATATCATGCTAAGAATAGCTAGGATTTCCAAAAGAAGATTCCCCTATTTCAATTGTTGCGGAGAATCCGATTTCTAAGTCGTTTGGTACAATCTCTGACTTTCTCTTAAAAGGCAGCCGTGAAAAGTATGACCTGCAAGCATCTGTTTTAGATTTAGTGTTGCCATCCCATCCGAGAGGAAAGCTATGATCTTTACCACGCCCTAGAGGAAATCAAACCAGCCATAGAATGGAAGATGAGAATTAGCGATATTAGCGAACTGATCTCTAGGCTTTCCAAGCCTGACCTTAGACAGAGAAGGCGCTTTCCAGTCTTCAAAAAGAGAAGATCTGCCCATCATTCCTATTGAGATTATTTGTACGCTACGACCTGAGATTGAGCTCGCCTGAAAGTATCCTGCGGCAGACCTACGACTCCACAATCACTGCCTATTACCTCCCAGCTCTCAACCTCTGGGTCTCAGCTGAAATCTCATAGAAAAGCAAGGAAACTATTAAGAGAAGTCCTTCTGCAGTTCGAAAGTCAGAAGACTAGGGTTATTAAGTTAGAGGGGTGCTAGTACAAGAAAACTATCTTAGAGCCTCTTCACTTCCTAAGTCCCCGGGACCTACCAAATCCTCCTATGAAATTCCTAGTCCCCTTCTTCATCCTTCTTTTTAACCCGTCTGCCTAAGAGGTATGTGCGAGCCCCTCTTGAATGATCAGTTAGGCAGATGCTGAGATTCCTATTGAGATTGGCTTACCAGCCCTACTTAAGACAGACTTTATGCTTTCATCAACTCTTACTAGTCTTCTCCCGAACAAGAATGAAATCAGAGCTGTTGCTTTCAACTCAACCAAAGAAGGAGAGCTTTCTCAGTCAATACTGACTACAAAGAACTAAAGGAACACAGTCTAACTCAATCACAAGACTGATCTTCTGGACTAGCTTTTGCCCCAGGTTATTAGGACTTTTTCGTTAAGGTTTGATCCAATATTGCTTTAGTCTTTAGTAAAGGATTAACCAGGTCTTGGATTAGAATACAAGGAGGGATATGTAACTCCATTTTTAGGGCTTTCTCAGACTAAGGAGAGAATAAACCGAGAGGAGAG
>NW_025891512.1:0-40009 GCF_002878395.1 Capsicum annuum
TGCTTCTGTTTCCCAAGTAGCTCCCTCATGAGACTGATTTCTCCAAAGAACCTTGACTAGAGGGACTTGTTCGTTCCTCAATCTACGAGTCTGATAATTTAAGATTTACACTGAAATATCTTCATAGGAGAGGCTTTTCTGAATGTCGATGCTTTAAATAGGGAAAACAACTGCTGGGTCACGTATGCACTTCTTTAGCAAAGAGACATGGAAAACAAGATGGACTAAGGCTAGATCTGAAGGCAACTCAAGCTTATAAGCTACCTTGCTGAAGCGACAAAGAATTATGAAAGGACCAACATACCGGGAACTGAGTTTCCCTTTCTTGCTGAACCTCTTCACACCCTTCATGGGAGAGATCTTAAGATAGACATAGTCATAGACCTCAAAATTGAGATCCTTTCTACGAATATTCTCATAGGACTTCTGTCGGCTTAAAGCAGCCCGGAGTCTCTCTCTGATCAACTAAACTTTATATAAGGCATCGAATACTAAATTAGGACCTATGATTGAGGCCTCACTAACTTTAAACCAACCAATTAGAGATCTACATCTCTCACCATAGAGAGCTTCGAATGAAGCCATCTGAATACTAGAATGATAGATATTGTTGTATGCAAACTCAATCAAAGGCAAGTGGTTGTCCCAACTTCCCTTGAAGTCAATTACATATGCCCTTAACATATCTTAAAGAGTCTGAATGGTCCTCTCTGCTTGACCATCTGTCCGAGGATGAAACATTGTGTTGTGATAGACTTGGGTACCGAGACATTTTAGAATGCTTTCCAAAAGTTAGAAGTGAACTGGGTAACCCTATTTGAGTTGATAGATAGTGGAACACCATATAATTTGACCAACTCCCTGATATAGAGTTTGGCATAATCCTCGGCGGAATAAAAAGTACAAACAGGAAGGAAATGAGCTGACTTAGTCATTCTATCTATAATGACCCAGACTGAATCATGCTGATAACGAGTTCTAGGCAAACTCGTAACGAAGTCCATGTTAACTTCTTCCCACTTCTAAGTACGAATGGTGAACTCTTGCATGGAACCACTAGGTTTTTGATGCTCTATCTTAACCTGTTGACATGTAGAGCACTTAGCCACAAACTCTGCAATATCTTTCTTCATCTAACTCCACCAATAGATCTCCCGCAAGTCATGGTACATCTTAGTCATCTCTGGATAAATAGTGTATCATGCACCATGTGGTTCTACAAGTATTCACTACCTCAATTCATCGACACCTGGAACTCATAGACGACCCTGACAACGAAGAACACCATCTCCATCTTGGGAGAAAACCTCGACTTTCTGATTCTGAACTGACTCTTTAATCTTGACAAGGCTAGGATCCCTGTCTTGTTTCTCTTTCACCTCAAAAACTAGAGATAACTTTGAACTACTATGAACACATACATTACCTTCTGAAGAATCAACTAAGCGAACGCCTAGTCTAGCAAGCTGATGGATCTTCTGAGCCATCTTTTTCTTACTATCCTCAACGTGAGAAATACTACCCATGGAGAGTCGACTGAGAGCGTCCTCTACAACATTGGCCTTGCCCAAATGATAAAGAACACTCATGTCATATATCTTGAAGAGCTCTAACCACCTTCTCTAGCGAAGATTGAGATCTTTCAGGGAAAAGACATACTTGAGGCTTTCATGGTTTGTGAAGGCATCTACATGAACTCCATAGAGATAATGCCTCCAAATCTTCAAGGCAAAAACTATCGCTGCTAACGCAAGATCATAAGTAGGATAATTCTTCTCATGTGGCTTTAACTGTCTCGAGGCATAGGCTATGACCTTACCATGCTGCATAAGGAAAAAACCTAAATCTGGAATTGCTAGAACTGGAGCGGAGGTGAGTTAAATCTTCAACTCTTGAAAGCTCTTCTCGTATGAATCTGACCACTAAAACTTAATCTTTCTCTGAGTCAATCTAGACATAGGAGATGCAACAGAAGAAAATCCCTCGACAAACAGTCTGTAATAGCTAGCCAAACCCAAGAAACTCCTAATATCTGATACAGATACGGGTCTGGGCCAGCTTCTTACTGCCTTAAATTTCTGAGGATCTACTCTAATGCCATCACTGAAAATAATATGGCCAATGAATTCTACTGATCTTAGCCAAAATTTGCACTTTCTGAACTTAGCAAATAATTGGTGATCCCTAAGTGTCTGAAGAACAATCCTGAGATGGTCTGCATGATCACGCTCTGTGCGAGAATAGACTAGAATATCATTTATGAAGACTATTACAAAATGTCCAAGTACTGCTTGAACACACGGTTTATCAAATCCATAAAAGCTTCAGGAGCATTGGTAAGACCAAATGACATGACTAAAAATTCGAAGTGACCATACCGAGTATAGAAAGTTGTCTTCGAAATGTCACATTCTCTAACTCTGAGCTGATGATAGCCTGATCTGAGGTCTATCTTGGAGAAGTAACTAGCACCTTGAAATTGGACGAATAGATCATCAATCCTGGGAAAAGGATATTTGTTCTTGGACGTGAGCTTGTTGAGTTGACGGTAATCAATACATATCCTAAAAGAACCATCTTTCTTGCGCACAAATAATATTGGCGCACCCCATGGGGAAATGTTGGGTCTGATGAATCCCTTATCTAAGAGATCCTTCAACTGATCTTTTAATTCCTTGAGTTCTGCTGGTGTCATTCTATATGGCGGAATAAAAATAGGTTGAGTATCCGGAAGAAGGTCTATGCTGAAGTCTATTTCCCTTTCAGGAGGAATTCCTGGAAGATCTTCGGGGAAGACATCTGAGTTTTCATTAACAACAGGGACTATTTTAAGGATAGGATATTCAGAACTAGAATCTTTAACATGCATGAGATAATACACGCACCCCATAGAAATTATTTTCCTTGCCCTAAGGTAGGAAATAAGTTGACCCCTGAACGCTGAAATGCTACCCTTCCACTCTAGGAGTGGCTCATTTGGCAACTGAAAATGAACTATCCTATTTCTACATTCGACTGTGGTATAGTAGGAATTAAGCCAATCCATGCCAAGAATGGCATCAAAATTAGTCATCTCTAACTCCACTAAATCTGCTGGTGTGGATTTCTGAGATATCATAACCGGGTTGTTCCTGTATACCCGCTGGGCTATAATGGTTTTACCCACTGGGGTAGAGACTGAGAAGGGCTCTGCTAGGATTTTGGGACTGATTCCAAAATCACCTGCCATGTATGGAGTAACAAAAGACAATGATGCACCTGGGTCAAGCAAAGCATAAACATAAATATGGAAAATCTGTAACGTACCAGTAACGACATCAGGAGAATTTTCTTGACCTTACTGGGACTGAAGAGCATAGAGTCTATTTCAGTATTGCTCACTGGTAGCACTGGAAATAGAACCCTGCTGGTTCGGGCGACTAGACTGAGCTATAGAATTATTTTGCTAACCCTGAAGACTTAACTGCAGACACTCCCTAATCTTGTGTCCTGGCTTGCCACAACCAAAAAAGACATCACTACCGTCTCTGCAAATGCCCTTGTGGTTCTTACCATAAGTCTGACAAAGGGGATTCGTTCGGGAACTGCTAACATTACCCCAAGATTTATAGCCTGGTGCTTTGTCTCTATTGCCGTCTCTGAACTTCGGTACTAGAGCACTGGCAGAGGAAGGAGATGGAAAGGATGACTTAGAGCAAAACTGTGAACGGTTTCCTCCATCTGATTTGGGGTGAGTAAAGTTGAAATTACCTAGCCTTTCTCTCTTGTTCTGCCTCTCCCTAGTCTTAAACTTCTGCTCTTCTACTTGCTGGGCATGAGTCATAAGTCTGGCTAAGGTCATATCATCGATCAACATCGCAGACCTGCACTCATTTACTACGCTATCGTTGACCCCTGACATGAACTTGCTCATCTTAGCTCTATTGTCTGCAACCTCATGAGGAGCATACCTGGCTAGCTGAGTAAATCTGAGAGAATACTCCCTAACCGTCATATTTCCCTTCCTGAGGTTGATGAACTCATGAACTTTGGCTTCCCTCAGGTCTTGGGGAAAGAATCTATCTAAGAAGCCTGTGACAAATTCCTCCCACTCGATAGGGCCTGTATCATATAACCTCTTAGACTTCCACTTTTTGTACCAATGATAAGCAACATCCTGTAAATATAGGCGGCTAACTCAGCATTCTTAATATAAGTAACAACCATGATGTCAATGACCTTCTGTACTTTGTCAATGAACTCCTGAGGGTCCTCATTAGACGTAGACCCATGGAAAAATGGAGGGTTCATTCGAGTGAAGTCCCGAACCCTAGCTGCTTTGGGAGTGCCCACTGGATTGGCCGTAATAACTGGTGTCCATTCATTCTGTGCAGCCATGGGCTGAGCAAGTGTGGTAAATGCGGTTCTAAACTCCACATGGAAAACATGTTTGCCCAAAGGATCTTTGGGTTGAGGAGCTGGCTAGTTTCTTCTCTTTAGGGCCATGGTCTGGAATAAGAGAAGAATGGATTAGACTGAGAGTTTAACTTGTGATTATGCACAGTAGCATGACATGAATAATGAAGAAAGGGGACTATGCCTCAAACATCTTATAGCCTCCAACACATAAATGTGGCGCGCAACATACCCAGGTACAAGACTCTACTAGATGCGACTTTCAGAATTTTTAGGATTCTATTGAACCTTAGGCTCTGATACCAAGTTTGTAACACCCCAATTTGCAGAACCGAAATGCTACACGGTGGTCATGACCCCGAGGGACCACAAGCTAACCCATGACTGATATCTGTACCTATACAATGCAAATCATGATACAATAAAGTGGAATACAAAGAACTGTAAGGCCATAAGGTTCAACTGAATACAATCATGTAGGTGAAAATACCCAAAACAACTCAATCTGAACGTAAATCTAAACATAAATCTAAAAGCCTCTAAACTATCTAAATAGGAGTTGAAGGAACATGTCTCCAACTAACTCCATAAAACTAAACTGAAGAAATAAATAAATGAATCAAATCATATTGTCCTCGAATCAATGAGGACTCACTGTGTCTCTGCGACTGGAATGCTACCGCTACTTTTGGGCTGGAGCTTGTGTCTCGGAACCTATGGGGTAATATGAAAAGAAAGCACCATAGCGCAAATGCATCAGTACAACTGGAGTACTGAGTATATGAGGAAGGTAGCCTGAACATAAAGGGTGTTATGTATGAAAAACACTAACTAATATGAATGTGGGAGTGCAAACACACATATATAGAAACTGGGACCGTGAATACGTGATAGCATGACCTGTAAGCTAATACATGGTTTACTAATAACTGTCATGACTGATACTGAAACTGATAAGATGGATGACTATATCTGACAGTCTTGTATATACTGAAATCTGAAGAATGGCCTGAGTTCTTTTACTGACATTGATACTGAAACTGTGAGAAGTATTATTTAACCAACATGCCCCATGTATGCCGTTATGGGTAAGCTGGGGTCTAATTTCTGCGCCGATTGGAGGAGTGTCAATACCATGACACAGGTAAGGATAGCCTGTGAGTGACGGGTTAAGATGTCTCAACCTACGCTGGCTATATAGTTCTTAAGCACAAGGATGACTACTAAGAATCACACCCTGAACTGGTGGGTGAGTTTCCATCCTCGGCTTCACTCGATGCTAACCTCTACTCCCATATGGAGGGACTGAACATGAATAACTGACTGTGCATGACTTAATCTTACTAAATTTTGTTAACCGGTGGAATGTTACTGATATCTGACAACTCACTAAGATCATGAGGTTTTCCTAAGTAACATAACTGACTGAAGTCTATGGAATCATAGCTTGAGTTCGGATATCCTGAAACATGTCATGGATCTAGGCATACAACTATAGTTTTTGGGTACAAGTACCACCAGGACTCGATGAAAGGAAACTGACACACATGACTGACTTGATCAAAAGAGTAGAGTCCATAATTTATAATATCATAAGTAGGGATCTCATACTAAGCATGGTTATCAATAATGTATTGCATGGAAAGGATTTCATATCACATGGAAGTACTTGTACAATCTTATTATCATGTTCATTGCATAATCATATTGGCAACACTTACCAATAGCATGGAAGTTCATGTGGATTGCATGGTTATCATACATCTTGTTCATAAGTAGGATTTGCAAGTAAACATAGCATAATCTCATAAGAATAGTTCATGAGTATTCCAACAATATTTACAAGGCACATTATCAACATAGAAGTCATTGGAACGTAAGGGCATATCATGAATCCTTAACTTAGTCATAATTTAGCTATATTGCATGATTTCTAGTTTCTTAGGCACTTTATCAAACACCTTACATGCACATCTTAAGAATAGGTGAAATCATCAAATTATACATCATGAACCACCAAATTTACATGTTTCCAACTCATATGATATCATGAATTCATAAAAACATACAAAGATTCCATCTTGGGAATCACCCAATATCAACAACATGATCATCAACACCCAATAATATAGAAAACATACTTTATGATGAAAAAGAGAGTTTTGGAGCTTTATGGATGAAAGGGATCCATAAATCAACTCACGCATACCTTAGAAGGAAAGATTCTTGATGATTGACGGAGGAATTTCCTTGAAATAGGATCTTCAAGCTTAATTATGCAACCCTAGTTGTTTTTCTCTTTTAGTGCTCTTGGATGATAAGATTTGAGATGATAATAGGGTTGTAATATGTTTAGAAGCTATATATTTTGTATGGTTAAGTTTAGGGACGTGTAAGGAGTGTTAAAAGACTTAATTACCCTTACAATAACTCAAAACGGAGTGTTTTTGGCACCTGGAATTGACTTAGGTGGCGTCCAAGTGATTGCCTCGGCTAGGTTAGGCGGCGCCTAACCAATCGCCTATGCTTACTGTCTCTTACGAAAATGGGCATAACCTTTTGCTCGGGTATTGGATTAAGGCGAAATTGGTATCGTTGGAAAGCTAATTAAATTCTATACAATTTGGTGGGTCTAAATCATCCAAAATGCTACGTTAACATCGATTTATACTTGTTCAAAGATGACCCTTGCAAAATCGAACATTAAAACTTGATGGATTCAAAAACTCTTTGATTGTATTACCTTAAGTGACTCAAATGAACATTGTTAATGCATCATAATCTATTCTATCACTAGGATATTCATTTTAATTCATGTACTCAAGTATGAATCACACGATAGGAGATTTCATACGTAGGAATACTTATTCACTTCCTAGGTTAGAAGCATGCGGGGTATTACACATGCCCCCGACTATAGCCAAAACCAATTGTAATACAAGTCTATGAATAATGTAAAAAACCATTAAAGGTATGCCTTTTGAAATATGAAAGCTCACCACTTCTATGTTCACACACAAACCGCTCGATAACTTGGTCACTGTGTAGGACGAGAAGAAGAAGCTCAAGCCCCTATATTTTGTGATGATAAAGAGCCCATAGATGGTTAGCGGTTGGAGAGCTAGCATGTAAATGAGGGATAAGGGAACAATAGTGCCATTATTCAATCAAGCTAAAACATCACATGCAATCACATGTATATACATATATATATATATAGTGTCGGTAAAGGGAACATGGATTATTATGCATTTGAAGCACTCAATCATGAAGCATGAAATGGGGAACTCTAACCTCCCACTCATATAGTTTAGAAGCTTTGAATGTCCCAGCCAAAATAAGTAAGTTGACTCTAACCTCTAGCCTTTTTGATCCTTCAGACCTCCCGCCTGTATTAAGGAAGTAGACTTTGACCTGGAGCCATTTTGACCCTTCTTAATCGACCTTGGAAGTATAACCCTTAGTCTATGCAATGACATCCATTCAATTAAATGCTTAGGTATTCTAACACATTTAGCCGATTTAGACCACTAATGTCACAATTTCAACACCATAAATGACTACAAGGTCTTCATACAACCATTTGTCAACGATTTACTTTAATAGTTCAATACCTTAGTTCAAATAACAATTCAAATCAATATTTGGTCATCAAAACCCTTTCAAAACCATTCACCTTTCATTAGCATTCATATAAAAAGATTTAGTTCAAAACACTATTGAATTTAAGGTGTAGGGACTCAAATCCTTATAACAAATAAAACATCCAAGGTTACCAATTAACTCATTACATGGAAAACAAGGCCTTTAGAAAACTATTTATCAAATGTTGATACTCATTATCCATTTTCTTAGTTCAAAACACCATTAACATGTTACTAGTTATTTCTGTTAGACATTTTCACAAACACCTTGAGGGCATTCTTTTACCATAACCAAACCTAAGGTAAAAATAATCTAGATTAAGGTTACTCATGACCAATTTGTTAAACCATAATAAACAAGCACCCACATGTCAAAACAAACACAAAAATCATGTATAAACACATGTAAACCAAGAGTAAGCAATACTCAACCATATGCAACAAACCCTCCCAACTTTTGGTTATGAAATCAATCATTTAAGAATCATAATCATACCTTAAAACACATGACATTTATGAATTAACAAGAAGGGTAGAGTCACATACCTTATACAAGGTGATTAACGGTAACAACATGACCTTTTTAGCCTCTAGATGAGCACCTCTTTGAAACCCTAGATTTTAATCTTCAACAGAGTATCATAAAGTGTTTTGGAGTGTTTAGTATTTCACATGAGAGTTATGAGAGGCCTCAACATGTTTTATGGTGTGGGGACTTAAGGGTTTTGCGGTGGGAAATATTTGGAACACCCTAAACTTTAAGGCTAAAAATTTGGTTGAAGGAGGGCATGACCCATCCCCCAATCCATACCCTAGGGTAAGAGTGATACCCTTAACTCGTACCCTAGACCAAACCTTTGACCTACATACTAACCAACATACGACCATATAGTACAAAGTCGTATCATAACATATGACTAGTACCCACCCTAGTAGTACCTTAGCCAGAATCTACAAGGCTAACTTACGGCATTATACTACTTAGTAACATACTACTCGTACCCTATGATACGACAAGTATGATACCTAGTGATACCTTGGATATAAACCAATACAACTATACTGACTAACATAATATTGGGTGGGTTTTAAACTGTATCTATACATACAAAAAGTATTTTCAAAATGTACTTTGTCAAGAAACATAAACTTAGGAAATTTTCTAAAGGCCCAAAGCTAAGGTATTTCAATTCTCCCTCACGTGGATCATTCATCCTCGAATGATAGGTTAAGGCAAGCACAAGCACGAGTTAACACATTATCACACGTCAAACTAAAGTTTAACAAAGTTAGAAAACAAAGGCATACTACAAATAGAAGAGGATCAACAAAAACCTCAAGCACAAGTTTCCAAAATGGAAAACAAATATGGATTATTTGACTTTATGTCCTCTTTTGCCTCGAGTGTAGCTTTCTCAGACTTTTGGTTACTCCATAGAACCTTCATCAAAGCCACCTCTTTCATTCATAATCAAAAAACTTATCAATCGAAGATCCTCATCGGTACTTCGTCATAGGACAAAGAGTCTTAAATACCAACATCCTCAAAAGACATAACCAACGAAGGATGACCTACGTATTTTTGCAACATAGATACATTAAATTCCAGATGGATATAACTTAGACTAGAGGGAAACTCCAACTCATAGACAACATTACTAACCCTCTGCAAAATCAAATATGGACCAACATATCGGGGGCTAATTTTTCCATTCTTACTAAACTACATTACTCCCTTCATGCGAGATACCTTTAAGAATACCCAATCGCTAACGTTGAACTCCAAATCCTTATGACTCACGCCCATATATGAATTGTTGCAACTTTTAGCAGATTTGAACCTATTACGAATCACCATCACCTTCTCAAAGGCTTGGTGAACCAAATATGAGCCAAAAAAATTCACTTACCAACTTCATACCACCCAATAGTGGAATGACATATCCTACCATACAATGCCTTAAAAAGGGCCATACAAATTCTAGAATAATAACTATTATTAGAGGAAAATTCAATCAAAGGAAAATCGTCACACCAACTACCGGAATAATCAATAACACATGCACGAAACATGTCTTCCAATGTCTGAATAGTCATTTTTGCTTATCCATCTGTTTGTGGGTGGAAAATGGTACTAAGGAATATCTTAGTTCCCAAACTTTTCTTAAATAAATTCAAAAAGTGAGACGAGAATGGAGTACCAAGATTTGAAATAATGGAAACTAGAGCACCATGCAATTTTATAATCTACACATGGCACAACTTAGCATAATCCACCGACGAATAACTAGTCCTCACTGGCAAGAAGTGAGTGGACTTTGTCATTCTATTCACAATGACCAAAATAGAATCATATTCTTTCTGAGACCGGGGAAGAGCAATGATGAAATCCATATTAATTACCTCCCACTTCCATTTAGGCATCTCAATCTCTTGGTACAAACTTCTGGGTCTCATGTGTTCAACCTGGACTTGCTGACACACTATACACTTAGCCTCATCTTGCTTCATGTTATTCCACCAATAGAACTCCCTAAGATCATGATACATCTTTCGGGAATCGGGATGAATAGCATAGTGATATCCATGAACTTTGGCCAAAATCCTTTCACTTAATCTATCCACATTGAGAACACATAGTGAACCTTGGTATCTCGAGATACCATCGCCACCAATAAAAAATAATCAACCTTTTGTTGACCTTAATTCCTATTTATCTTCATCAAATAAGGATCTAATATTTTCTTTTCCTTTATCTCAACAACAAGTGACGACTACGACACCTGATGCATAAACGCACTACAATCTTCAGGGTCCGCGAGACATACTCCAAGATTAGCCAAACAATTAATGTCCTTTACCAACTCCCACATATCCTCATTCACATGAGATAGACTCCCCATGGATAACCTTCTATGAGAATCAACAACTATGTTATCTTTTCCATGATGGTAATAGAGACTCATATCGTAGCGCTTCAGCAACTCAAGCTACCTTTTTTGGCTAAGAATCTGCTCTTTCTGAGTAAACACATACCTGAGGATCTTATAATCCTAAATGATACCAACATGAGACCCATAGAGATAGTGACACCAAATATTTAATTGAAATACCACTACGAAAAATTATAATTCATTAGTAGGGTAGTTTATCTCATGAACCTTCAATTAGCTAGAAGCATAAACCACCATCCTACCTTATTGTATCAACACACAACTAAACCTAATAAGAGAAGCATAACAATAAACTACAAACCCATCATTACACTCGAGCAAGGTAAAAAATGGAGCTGAATTTAATTTATCTTGTAACTTCTCAATAGCTACCCTCACATGCATCCGACCACAAGAACTTGACCTTTTTCGGAGTCAACTGAGATAATAGGGCCGCCATTCCACAAACCTCCTAGAGTAACTGGCCAAACAAAATAAGAACTAAATATCAATTGGAGTCGTGGGTCCAGGCTACTTCCAAACCATAAAAACCTTTTGAGGATCCACTATAATCACTTCACTAGATACAACATAACATAAAAAAGTTATGGTATTAATGATGAATTCATATTTGGATAATTTAGCGTACAACTGTTGATCTTTCAAGGTCTGCAACACAACATGGAAGTGATTTTCATGGTCCACCTTGTTCTTAGAGTACACAAACATATCATCAATAAAGATAAGGACGAACAAATCAAGAAACTGAAAAAAGAACTATTTATCAAATCCATGAATGTCGTGGGGCATTGGTCAAGCAAAATGACATCACCAAGAAGTCTGAATGTCAATTTTAGGTATAAAAAAACATCTTAGGGCTATCCACATCCCTAATCTTTAGTTGACAATACTCGAATTGAAGATCAATCAAAGAAACAAATTTGGTACCCCGAAGATGTCGAAGAGGTCATCAATACTTTGAATGGGATACTTATTCTTTACCAACACCTTATTCAGTTGTTGGTGATCAATACACAACTGACAACGCCCAAGCGCACACACAAGTTTACGTGGTCTTATCAAGTAGTAAAGTGGCCTTAAAGAAATCCCAAGTATCGATCTCTCAAGAACTTGCATTCACTGACTATCCAATTCTAGTTTAACTAATTGAGAAGACTAGCAAATAGAGTTTTAGAATTTAAATTAAAAATAAAATAAACTAATGCAGAAAAGTAATAACCTAGGACAATCAAGTGATATAAACCCAAGGTTAAAGATTAAGAACAATCATACTACGCTACTGAACTTCATTCGTTAATTCACTTATCTTGGTTATTAACTTGTACAGTTAATGGCATGATCAGTCTCCCAACCTTTAATCGTTTACCTAATATGGACATTAAAACTGCATCATTGAGTAGGGATGTAATAATCCAATTCAATGTTTCAAAGCTATCATCCTACATTGAATCGAGTAAGGCATCTAAGTACATCCCTGTCCTAGATGCTAATTCAAATTATTTATTCAATAAAAGAATAGAAATCATACTTTATTTATTCCTATGTTCTACCTCCCTATTCCCTCTCCTGAGATCAAAAGGTTTATAATTGATGTATTCTTAGGGTAGCTAATCATTAAAATAATTAAATTAAGAATAAACAAACAACCAATAATGATAAGCAAATTAAACGAAATTAATTCAAATCAAAAGTATTCATGATCTTAGCTTTAACCCTGGAAAGGGAGTTTTAGCCTTTAATGGAAATATTTATCACCCAATCCCTTGGATTGATGATACAGACCATGAAAGAAACTAAGTTAAAGAATGATAAAACCTAAAAGGAAGTTGTGGTAGCCTCCAATGATGTCCTAAGTGATCTAGTGTGATCGAAGCTATCCCAAGATGTTTAAAATGGAGTTTGGGATGCTATATTTCTAGCATACAAGTCATAAACCAACTTGGATTGGGTTTCCACGTTATTAAGCTTCAGCCAGTCAGTTTTAATTCCGGTTTTGATGGCCACTACTTTGCGGTGTCAAGCCAATCGACAATTGTCAATTTCCAGAATATCACTGCGATATCCCCGCATTGCGGCACTTCCTCAAACTCCACCAAATACTACACGCACCTATGGATCTAAAAATTGTGTCTCTTCTGAATCCATTGGTGTTTTTAATGCTTCCATTGGACCTTCCCATGGCCTACACGTGCCCCATACATTTAAGGGGTCCAAACTGGGTCAATTTTTGTATTGTGCTTTTGTTGAGCCATTCCGAGCATTTTTGAGTTGCTCCCACTAGACTTGAAGCTTGTATATCCATTATATATCATCATAATCCATTCCCCTAGCATACTATGGCATTAAACCCAACAATTTAGGGCTCAAAACAACACAACATCCAAGACGGTGAACTAGAAACACGAGCTAAGCATACGCTAATTTCATATTGAGGTTTAACTCTTTGTTTTGACTCTTTTCTTGATCCAATTGACCCTTGAACATTATAACTAAGTTGTTTCACATATAAATATATAACAACAAATTTTGTAACTCATTTAAATACATTAGAACCCAACACAATAGAATAGAAAAATAGCTAGATAAGCTAGTTACGCTAGTTTTCTTAGTTGATTTCTAAATGATTAAATTGAATCATGATTAAATTGAATCAAAACTCATTTGAAATCGCCATTAAACATTATAAACACATACTTGGACACATATATTCTCATTTATATCATTCTCAACCCATTAATCACATGAATCATCCTCAAAACAAGGCTAAAAAGGCAAGAATAGTAGCGTTAGAATGGTTAAATACAACCAACATCACCACCCCATACTTAAAGCCTTGTTCGTTCTCGAACAACTCTTAATTATAAATAGCATGAGCAGAAGAGAATCCACACTTCTACTAAATGCAAGAAATTTAATCTAGCACTACAATGACTACACGGAATGCAAGTTTACAACACTAAGATGTTATACATAATTTAAAGCTCAAGAATCCTACTTCCAAAACATCCTAGCCTTAAAAATGGACTCCATAAGTGGAAAACTCATGCATATTTCTCAATTAAAGACATCATACAATTCTCCCATATTCATCAAACAGGTTCCCCTCACCATAAGAGAGTTACCCATAATCGCATACAATAATGCAATAAAAACAAAATGGGTATAAGAATTAAGTTACACTCACTCTCACAAGAGATTCACAAGTTAAACACAATGAACCATAGGCTTTCCATTAATATAATGCTCCACTAATATTAGAATGTAAAACTTAGGATCAATTAGGAATTTTTAGGGTTGTAATGTAGGCTAAGGGGCGGATAGGAAATATTTTGGCCAAGAATAGTGACTAACCTCTCTAAGAGTTTTAATACACTACTTTTTACAATTGAAAACAATCTCCAACAACCCAATAACACTTTTTCCATCCACCCATCTCTTTTGGTTTTTCCCCATCTCTTTTAAGCATTTTCCCAAACACGTGGTGGCCACATGGTTTACTGCCACATGAATCAATTTTTCTCTTTTTTCACAACCATGGTAATATTTCTAGCATAAATTATATCATACCAATCTAACACACATCAAATATAAACACCTATAACTATTACCTTGGGGCTTCAATTTAAACTTTTTCTTCTTCAATTTCTCAATCTCCTTTCCCAATTAATTTTTTACTAAAGCACTTAGGAGCTTTTTGGATAGAATTATGGTCTATCAAAGAAGGGATTAGGCTACTTATGTGGTTACCGAAGATAAAGCTAAAGGCTAAATAGCACTTAACTAGGATTATGTACAAGGGTAAGTCAAATAGAATATATAAAACAAGGTTATCAAAGAAATGCCTAAATCATCTCCTAAACCCACATTCTTTATTTCATTTCACACACACACCGGGTAAGTTCTAGACATCACATGCAACAAGGAATATACAAATACCTTGCACGCACATGACACATGCTCAACTCAATAGGATCATCATAGACTTCCAACCAAATAATATCATGAATTCAAATTTAAGCCAACAAGAACAAGAGTCACAAACATGAGACTAGGATTCTCAAAAGCAGTAATTCACAATACTCAACATGCTTAAACAAATAAACCCACTTGCATCATGCAGTCCAAAATAGCACCAACAAGAATATCTTACACAAAAAAATTTTAAATTGAGCCAAAATTTAGGAATTTCCCCACCCAACACTTAAAAATCTACTTTTTTCCCAAAGTGAATTTGTAGGTAACAGATAGAAATACTACCTGAGGCCTCTGCACCTAGCTAGTAGCATATTTACATATCCGTGGGATCCATGGAACCCCAAACTCAGTCTTTGTCATGCTCCTTAGCTCAAGTTTATGGTAGTCAGACTTCCCATTAACCTGTGACTTAACCAAAACCAAAAACTACATGAAATAAAAACTATAAAAAAGGCTAAAAAGAAAACATACCTTAGCTTGGGCTTCCTCCCATGAAGTACATAATTTAGTATTGCGGCATAACCCATATCAAATTTTTCCTCCACCTTGAACTTTCACCCCCAACATCATATCTATCTTTTTTCCCTGCTCATAGGGTGGTGGTACAAAAATTAAGGAACTGAGTAATGGATGATGCATGGTAAACCACTCATCCTTAAAGTGAGGTGCGTTTCTATACTGCTTTTCTAGTGTAAAATAAAAAATATGGGATTCTTGTTCCTCATCTTCACACTCTTCCACTATTTTAAATGAGCGCCAAAAACTTGACAGCGCCCAAGCGCACATGCAAGGGTATGTGGTCTTAGCAAGTAGTAAAGTGTCCTTCAAGAAAGCCCAAGTATTGATCTCTCAGGGACTTGCATTTTCCGACTATCCAATTCTTGCTTAACCTATTGAGTAGAATAGCAGATAGAGTTTTAAAATTCTAAATTAAAAATAAACTAAACTAAAGCAGAAAAGTAATAACTTAGGATAATCAAGGGATAGAAACCCAAGGTTAAATCTTAAAAACAATCATAATACCCTATTGAACTTCATTCGTTAATTCGCTTATCTTGGTTGTTGATTCGTAGGGTTAATTGCATGATCATAGTCTCCCAACCTCTAATCGTTTAAATAATATGGACATTACAACTACTTTGTTGAGCGGGGATGTAATAATCCAATTAAGTGTTTTAAATCTATCATCCTACGTCGAATCATGTAAGGCATCTAAGTACATCCCTATCCTAGATGCTAATTAAAATTCTTTATTTAATAAAAGAATAAAAATCATACTTTGTTTATTCCCATGTTCTATCTCCCTATACTCTCTCCCAAGATCAAAAGGTTGATAGTTGATGTATTATACGGGTAGATACTCCTTAAAATAGTTAAATTAAGAATAAACAAACAACCAATAATGACAAGAAAATTCAATAAACTTAATTCAAAAAGAAAGTATTCATGATCTTGGCCTTAACCCCAGAAATGGAGTTTATCCTTGAATGGAAATATTCATCATCTAATCCCTTAGAGTGATGATACAAACCATAAATAAAATAAATTCAAGAATAATAAAACCTAAAAAGAAATTGTGGTAGCCTCCAGTGACATCCTAAGTGATCTAGGGTGTTCCAAGATGTCCCAAGATGATTAAAATATGATATCAGACGTTTTATTTATAGTAGACAAGTCATAAACCCATTGGGATTGGATTTCAACTTAATGCTTGTTCAGCAGGGAAATTTTTTTACGATTTTCATGGACATCATGATGCGGTGTCGAGCCAATCAACAATTGTCAATTTCCAGAATCTCACCGCGATTTTTCTGCATCGCTGAGTCACCTTAAACACTACCAAATAAAATACGCGCTTATGGGTCATCAAAGTGGGCCTCTTATGAATCCATTTAAATTTTGAAAGTGTCCATTAGACCTTACTACATCTTACACGTGCCCCATATATTTCGGGTATCCAAATTGCATCCAGCTTGTGTCTTGTGCTTCCGTTGTCATTTCCGAGAATTTACAAGTTATTTTAACTTGATTTGAAGCTTGAATATCCTTCATATATCATCATAATCCATTAAACAACCATCCAAAAGCATTAAAAATAACAATTTAGATCTTAGAAAAACACAACATCCACGACAGTGAAGTAGAAATACGAACTAAGCATAGGCTAATTTCACATTGAGATTTAACTCATTGTTTTATCCCTTGTCTTGATCCAATTGACCCTTGAACATTATAACTAAGTTGTTTCACATATAAATACTTATAAATAACATTATTAAATCATTAAAATACACTAGAACCTAATATAATAGACAAGAAAAACTACTTGCTCAAGCTAGTTACGCTTTTTTTCTTGGTTCACTTCTCAATGACTGTATTGAATCAAAACATGTATGGAAACACCATAAAACATTGTGAACACATACTTAGACCCATAAATGCTCATTTATATCATTATCAACACATATAGCATAAGAATTAGCCTCAAAGTAAAGCTAAAAAGCTAGAATAGTAATGCTAGAATGCATAAATACACCCAACATCACTATCCTAAATGACCTATCCTTCTTTTGAACAAATAAGACCATTGCACCCCACGAGGACACAATACGACGGATGAAAGTCATATCTAAAGGATTTTTCAATTTCTTATTAAGCTCCTTCAACTCAACCAAAATAATCCTATAAGAGGGAATATAAATCAGACGAGAGTTCAGAATAAAATCAATTCCAAACTCAATCTTTCTATTGGGAGGGACACAAGGAAAGTCTACAGGGAAGACCTCAGGAAGCTTATTTACCAAAGGGATAGATTATAAATAGGACCCTCTGATTTAAAATCTTAACCTGGACCAAATGATAGAGACACGCTTGAATATTAACCTTTGAACTCTAAGATATGGTATAAACTTACCCTTAGGTGCTAGGGAACTATCCTTCCACTAGACAATTCACTCAGCATTGAGTTTAAACATAACATTACGGGTCTAACAATCTAAGGACGCATAGCATGAGTGCGACAAATCCATCACTAGAATAATATCAAAATCAACCATTTCCAATTGTATCAAGTCTACAGAGTCTCTTTACTATCAAAAGCTACCACACACCCCTTATAGACACTTTTAACAATTGCGAAGCCTCCTATTGGCATAGAAATAGAAAAAGAATTCGACAAATACTCAAGACCAAAACAAAAATACACAGCCATGAATGGGGTCATATAAGAGAGATAGAGAGGACTGCAGATCAAGTAAATAATACACCTCATGGGAGAAAAGTTTCAACATACCTGTAATTACATCTGGAGATCCTTAGATTCTTAGAGAGTAGAAAGTGCATAAAAGCCATTATGGCCAGATCTGATAACAAAAAAAAAAGCATAAGTAGAAATAGCAGAGGGGATCTCAAGCTATATGTGCCCAATATAACCACATCAAAAACTTTTGTTCCTCCCCTTCTCACAATAAGCATAATTTTAATGACCACAAAATCTACAAAGAGGGTAGGTTGGTGTTATTTGGGCCCCAATAGTGTGAGACTAGGCACTTTGTTCCTTAGAAGCATCAGCACTCTTAAAATATCTATCTCCCGATGGCATTAATTAAAGAGTACTAGCCATAGAATTAGATATAGGACATCCCTAACTCTTCCTCTTAGACCACTTACCACTAAACTATTGGCTTCTACTTTTCTAGGAAAACCTACACCTCTTACCCTGCCATTTACCAATCTCAGTTTATTTTTTAATCTATTTCTTAATTTGTTGAATATACATAAAAAATCAAGAGATGTTCATGTATTTGATCAACTTAGCAGCCTTACACTAAAGAATCAACTATTGGGATAATCCCAAAGTAAAATTTCTCATTTGGGCTCTCATGTTAGAGACAAACTTAGGAGCACACATAGACATTTGATAAAACTTCAAGACGTACTCCTTGACAAACATCCTATATTACCTTAAACTGAAAAACTCTTTCTCTATCGCCTCCCTAAATTCCTACAAGATAAAGTGGTCTAAAAGGGCACTAGAAAAGTCAACCCATAATCCAGAGTAAAAACCATCTCCCATATACTCTTCTCATTCCTCATACCATTGTTATGCCACATCCTTCAGTTTATAGGTGGCAAACTCTACGCCCTCAACATGGGCGACATGCATAATGCAAAAAATCTTCTCCTTCTCATCAATAAAAGCTTGAGAATCCTCCTTAACCTTTATACCTGAAAATATAGAAGGATGAAACCTCATAACTTTGACAACCCTTATGGCCTTAGAAGAGGGAGAAACTAAAATATCATGATCAGCCTGAGAAGATACCAATTGAGCAATCTTATGAATAGTCAAACAAAACTCAGCATTTATCAAGTCAGCTTGATAACCTAGAGGAGGAATAGTGGCAACAGGTGGAAATCCAGGGCCATGAGGAACTACACACCTAATTGACTATGAACCTAGGCACTAATACCAACTTGACACGACCCTGAACTTGGGACTTGTTGTAATGAAAATCTCAAGCCCATCAAGGACCAAATATATCCCTATTAACCCAACCCTAACTATCATATCAATCCACATGTGTTGAATAATCTCTAAATATTTAACAAAATAGAGGAAACAAGAGAAATAATAATAACTTAAGAAGTATCTAATCAATCAATAAATGTAAACATACTAGACTAACACACCTAAGTCAACAGGCATCCACAAAGCCTCTACAAATCTGAAGTTAGTAGTATGTTTGGACATGCCCTCGACAATAGTCAAAACCAAGTCGTAAACAAGTCAATAACATAAGGTAAAAGTCCATGAAATGTATGCCTTCTGAAATATGGAAGATCACCATTTCAATGTCAAAATATGAATTGCTCGAACACCTAGTCACTACACAGGAAGAGAAGAAGAAGTTATAGTCCCTATATCGAAAAGAGATACAACATCCAAAGACAGTTAGTAGTTGGAGCTCTAGTATGTTACTCAATGATAATGATAAAATAGTGCCATCATTAAACAATGTTTAAAAAACATGTACAATCATATGTATAAATGTATATATATAGAGTTGGGAAAGAGAATAGGGCTTAGCGTGCATGTTGAAGCACCCGATTATAAAGCATGAAGTTTAGGAATCTAACCTCCCACTTATATTGTTTAGAAACTTTGAATGTCCTAGCCATATTAAACAATTGGACACTAACCTCAAGCCATTTTGGCCCTTTGGATCTCTTAACTATACTAAGCAAGTGGAATCTTACCTCAAGATATTTAGGCCCTTCTTAATTGACCTTGGGACTCTAACCTTAGTATATCCAATGATATCTATTTAACTCAATTCATAGGGACTCTAACCCATTTTGCAAATTTATACCACCAAGGTCATTATTTCAATAACATATATGACCACAGGGTCCTCATGAAATAATTTATCATCTATATACTTTGATATGCCAATACCTTAGTCCAAATAAAATTCCAAATAAATTTATGGTAATCAAAACCCTTTAAAAATTATTATTCTTTCATTAGAATTCCCATACCAAACTTTAGTTCAAAACACAATTCAATTTTATGTTTAGGGACTCAAACCCTTGTAACAAATCAAACCACTAAGGTTACTACTAAACTCACTACATGGCAAAGAAGGCCTTTAAAAAACCATTAACCATCCTTCATACTTATTAAGCCATTGACTTAGTTCAAAACACCATTAACATGTGACTATATATTTCTCGTAGAGATTTTCATAAATACCTTCAGGGGATACCTTTTACATGACCAAAATCAAAGTAAAAACCATCAAGATTAGGGTTCATCATTTCACCTTTTTAAAAACACAATCAACAAGCAACTACATATGCAAACCATCACAAAAAATATGTATAAACACAAGTTAAACCAAGAGTAAACAAAACCCCCCAATTTTTAGATTTTACAGCCATAATTTAAGATTCATAATCACACCATAAAACATATGAAATTTATGGATTAAAAAGTAGGGAAGAGTCACATGCCTTATACAAGATGATTCACGGAAAGCACGTGACCATTTTAGCCTATAGATTAACACCTCTTTTAAACCCTAGCCTCCAATCTTCAAGATAGAGTTAGAGAGTTTTTTAGAGTGTTTAATCTTTCACAAATAAGTTATGTGAGTCCTAAATATGTTTTAAGGTGTGGGGACTTAAGTGATTTGGATTGGTAAATGTCTGGAATGCCCTTATCTTAAAAATATGATAATTTGGTCGTATGAGGGTACTGATATCGCTCAACTTACATGTCAAAATAAGTGTACGGAGGTCATTATCAATAATAACTCTATAATTGTTGGGTTCAAATAAACAAATAACAATATGAGTGGATAATGGGTATGTTCAAAATGTAAGTAGTTACTAAATTCAAATGTAAGATACATATATGTTAAAGTAGGGGGATTGAGAGAGTCTCAAAATTAGTATGGACAGATTGACTTTTAAAGGACTAATTAGGTGCTACTAATAATTAGAGTATAATAAATTAAAATGTATAGTGGGACTATGCTTTCCTAGGGGCATGTTATGCATGGGAACATGATGATTAAGTGTGAATTCTAATTGTTGATGATGTGTTAGGCTAGGCTTAAAGTTCTTGTGGCTAGTTGTTCAACAAAACTTCAAAGTTGTCACTTAGTTACTCTTTAAGTACCTAACGAGTGTGTCAAATAAAGTCACCTGGTACCTCAATTAGGCACCCCTATTTCTAGGATGGTACCCAAGGGATAGTCAACCTTATACTCACCTTTATGTCTTAGATAGTGAGAATTTGCAAACTAAACCTAATAATTGTCTACCATTTCCTTGGTTCCCACATCCCACTTTTAAGGATGATGAGTGTTCCTAAAGTTAACCCAAACCCCACTTTAAAAGCTGGTTTGGACTTTTAAGATCTTGGGGTTTTTCCCCTGCAAACCCATTTTGGGTATTTAGGGATTTCAACCATAAATCCCAATCAATTTCTCAAGCAATAGTAGAACCCACCACCAAGACATTAGCATATACACAAATGAATCACAACCCACAAATAAATACACCCTATTCTAGCATAATCCTAAGACGAAGAACTAGCTATCCATAAGAGTAATAAGTAAGATATACCCAATAATCTCCGTTTCTTAGATTTATGAAAGGCTAAGTGAATATTACTTCAATCTTTGAACATAAACAAATCTTTAATGGGAGTTAACTAGTCCTTCACTTAGATTCTTCTCCAATGTATTCTTCACCAAAAAATTAATACAATAAATGTCCTCCAAAAATTTAAACTAAGGAGTAGCCAAAGTTCTAATAATTTGGAATTGAAAGATGATGCCAAATGGATAGGGTTTGAGTCTTTTGAGGGGATATTTGGGAACAGTTGTGTGCATTTTTACATCTTTTCCCTTTCTCTATTTTCTTACTAAGCTGCGATCGCGGGAGATTGTCCACAGTCATGGCCACCACGATAAGGCTCAGAGCCATGAAATCGTGGTATGTTAACCTGCTTCACTAACTGCGATCGCAGAAACTGAGAGTACGTTTTGCTCCAGGTCTTCAAGCTATATTTCTTTACTTCTTTTGATCATTTTTAACTCACATTGATATATTTTAATCTCATTACTATATGCCTACAAATTGTGGATATTACCGTATTTAATCAAAATTGTCTTACCTATTCATTTAAAACATGGTAATGTGGACGAATTTCCTTTGTTGGGTCCTTTCTTCTTCTATTCATTTGTTGCAATGCTTAAGCACGCAGGAACTCACTATTAACTCTGCGTTCCAAAGTTTCTTCCTTCAATCCTCACCACCCCCAACTTAGGCTTTTAACCTCAACTTGTATTTTGAAGTTCATGAAGGGTAGGGTTTAAAAGAGGGAGAACAATTCTGAGGCTCAAGTTTTGTAATTTTTTTGCCAAAGAAAGGTCCAAATGCTCAAAATGGGTGACTAGGGATAACAGCAATGCATGGGTAGGATTTTTAGGCTAAGTGGGATTCTAATATAACAAAGATGGCCTAAGATTATCCCTCAAACCAAATACAATAAAAATTTATCCTTGAGAAACTAATGGGATGAGTTCTAAATAACAAAAGTATACATGAAATTTAAACAAATAAACTCACCACTCATAGCATGTGAACACGCTCGGGAGGCTCAATTGCCCCTAACTTTAGAGAAGAAAATTGATTATTTATCGATACCTACAAGCCAAAGATTATGGAGTCACAAAAAGAGAAAAGTTTCGGTAAAAGGTTGGTCACGTCCATGACATTTATTTTTGAAAGATTTTGAATAGAAGGAGGGTGTTTTCTTTGTTTTTGGACCATGCCTAATTTACTAACCATGGATACAACCCAAACCTTGGTCTCAGATTTTTCTTAATAAGGGCAAACTAACGATATGGATACTTAAACTTTGCCAATGGAACACATGTAATCCCTAATTCACACTACCTCAGGTACTTAAACATTCTTCGCATTCATGACCTTCAAGTAGCAGGTATTCATACTTTCCTTGTATTACTGGGTGAATGACCCAATCATATTACTTTTCCCTTGAGACTGTCAACAATACATATATCATAGGGAAAAGCTCATCGGACATCACCATATTCAAAATAATACTAACGTAAATCAGAAAATCTAACAGATAAAACAAAATGACTAATTCATTAAATATGGGCACCATTAGAGTGCCCAAATATATCTATCCAGGTAAAAAATCATCCACAATGTCATCAAAACACTACCAAAAACATCAAAAAATATGACAAAAAAATACAGATCCACGGACAGGTACCCTTAACAAAAAGATAGCAATGTCCCCACAACATAGACAACAAGACAAGAGAAAAGGGTGCTTACTTAATCAGCCTCAAGAAATGCTCTCTCCGGTAGACTCTACATCATCTCTACCATTATCAACATTAGACCATTCAGTGGCATCTCATCATCACTCTCCATCCTCAATGAATGTAGTAGCTCCTTGGGTTTGAGCATCTTAAAGATGCCCTTGACTCGTTTCTATATCTGAATAAAGACTTTATTTCTCGTCTTCTTTCTTTTCACTATTTTTTTGTGCCACTCCTTGAGGTCCCTGTTTGATTTTGCTAAAGCTAAATAGGTTCTCTCAAATCTCAAAACCGTGATCCTTACTTATTCTACTCCTCCAAGTATATTTCATAAATTGACTGACCTACATATGAATGGCGAGAAGTGGAGGACTCTTTCGGTCCCTGAGGCAATCTGGAAACTAGTTCCTTGATCACACGCATCTCTCCTAAGATCTCATAAAAGGGGTTTGTCAAAGTAGGTCTATAAGATTTTATGTACTCAAGTGTTGACTTTCTCAAGTCGACTTTTCTCTTTTTGCTCTGACCATGTACACCCTCACCCTGGATTTTAAGTTGAAATATGCGGGGCCTCGATGCACCTACGTATCGATAGCATGTTTCTCTACTTCTACCCTCTTGCATAGCTTAAAATAAGAGAAATAAATAGAAGCCGTGTACCCCCTTGTCTTTTGATGTACGTTCACTCTGATATCACAATACCCCCATTTAGATTAATTTAAGACAAGATACAAGCCACCATCTATGCTCACAAATCTATTAGAGAAGTTATATGTGTACAAGGCTATACTTTGCTACAAATGATAGCTAACTAAAACCTGGCCTCTGCTATGAAGTACTTCATAGAAATGCCATTCTTGGTGGTAGTCGAGGGAACTTCTTTACTAGGAAAGAATATGATTGCCATCCAGGCCCCTGGCTCACACCTTTTTCCCTAAAACTGATACATGTCTGTATTCGAGATCCCATATATCTTATTGATCTAATCTGCTCCAAAATGAACTTCCTTTCCCTGTATTTTCATTACTGGGTTTGTGAGAGATACTAGGCTAAGGTTAGCATATATCTCACATACCCAATTTCTCATCAGCATAGCAGAGGTCAGAGGCAAAGTATATTAACTTGGTAGCAGTGAGTAAGGAATGGAATCATGGGAATTTATCCTCAGCTTCATCAAAGTAAATACCTCCTTTTGGGTTTAATTTAGTCCTTGGTAGGTCACTATAGTAGAGGTTGTGGCATTTAATGGACATAAATCCTGTATTAACAAAGTCTCCCATTTTGTGACTGGGTACTTATAAGAAACACAATTCATACCATCAGTGGTATTCTAACACAAAACCATGTTAGATTACCAATATAAACCTATGTGGAAATGTCATAGTGAGTTTTGGAATATGAAATGGATGTGCAAAATTTTTGTTTTTAGTAGAAAACTTCTCTCAATTATGGTGGTTGCGGATCCTTAACTGCGATCATGGTAATTGAGACCATGTTTATCAATTCTGCAAAATCACCTAGAAAACTAGTTTAAACCATAAATTTGTGTTCCATCTAGTTGATACGCCCAAATTACACCTCTCTTATGGGAGAGTAAGAGGTCACTATCAAATATAGAACCCAACTAGGTTTGGTGTTGAATCCCATAGGGAATATTGTGCTCACTAAGTATTGTGACCATTATTAGACCGTTGATATAAGGTTCCTAAGTAAAACGGGGTTTGAATGTGTTATAAATATTCTTTCGTAATTGTGTCACACAAGGTCTAGCTAATGAGAGTTAATGTAGATGTAATTTCAATGAGAATGAATTAACTAAAGCTATGAGCATCAAGATGTTCAAATGGTTAGGGTTGTGAATTTGAGCTCGATACTAACATATGTATTCAATTGCAAGAATTATTGAATTCTAAGAATTACCCACATGTTTCTCAACCTAATAAGTGTTTGACCCTTTACTTCTGTCGAACTTAAAGGATTTATGCATTATGAAATAGAACTCTCATGAGGGTTGATCTTGTTAAGGCATCACCCCGTTAACCCAAAAGGTAAACCTATGGAGTTCATGTGAATCACTTTTTTTCCCAACATCTACTTTCTTTTCAGACAAGTGTTGTTGAAGGGCTCACTTTTCAAGTTTGCAACCAAGAGATGTCATTATAATGAAGAAAGATTCATGAAATTTTGATAGATGTTAGAAATAAAAATGATTCACAACCCCAAAATAGTTCTCTACATCAAGGCTCCCATAACCCTAGTTATGGGTGTTTAGCTACTCATCTCCATGTAAGAAATCAAAGATATATTGTTGTTCATCAATGGATTCAAGATAGTACTTACAAAAGTCATAATATTGTTCTCCTTAATCTTCAATGGAAAATATAAAAACTAATAATTAGATCTCAATCTCTACATTTAAATCTCAATGAAAAGTGTTACGCAACTCTCAGTAGAGGAGAAATTATGAAACTAATGAAAAAAGATACGGAATAAACCCTAAAACTTGGTATTTATATAATTTCAGAACTGGGTTTTAAAATTCAAACTCAAAATTTCCAATACATGGTCTCTGGGTCAAGCGATGGTTCATTATAGGGCCGATGGTTCATCGCCTGGAGTATCATAGGAGCTCCACTGAGTCTATGTTCTATTTTTAGTAGATGTGTAGGGCGATGGTTCGTCGCAGGGTTGATGGTTCATCGCCTGAACCATCGCATGACATCTAGTGCTTCTTTATTCTTTTTGTTTGTGACGATTTAGGCCAACAGTTCTCAAAGATTCAACGGTCCATCGCCTGTTCTGCCGTAGGCTGTCCAGTGTCACTGTCTTCTAGTTTTGGGAAATAGTTCAGGCCGATGGTTTGTCAAAAGGTCGACGGTCCATCGCCTGAGCCTTCAATGATCTTTTTTCTTTGTTCTGCGCAGTTTATCCATATTGTCTTTTACACTCTGTTATTATCCTAAAAACACTAAAGTAAACAGTTAAATACAACAATAGTTAGTTGGAAGCACACAATTATCCTAAGAAAAAGGCCTAAAATAATCTATCAAAAGCCCGAACATCAACACCCTCAACCTAAGTCAATTGTTTGTCCTAAAGAAACTCAACACCACGATACATATATGTACGACATCATGACTGGAACTCAATAGTTGAATTAACATAGTTATACAATCAGTCACTTGCCCATTCAGCTAAATGCTCTAACACAAAAGGATCTATAACTGGCATCAACTACTACACAACATACTAATAGCCACAAATATAATATCCTAAAGGAATCTACAGTCTAAGGATAATTTTTGTTCTCTTATAGCCAATGAAGTCCACCTCTCCTTATATATATATAATCAATCTGTGGACAAAACTAATACTCTCGCTCTCAGAATAGACATTGGAAAAATAGTTCACACCCATAGGATTGCCCATATCATCTAATTTTCTCTTATGATTTACTCGCCAAGATCAAGTAGGACTTGCTAAGGGTTGTAAAAAGGTTTTAGGCTTGGTGAGGGTTATTCATTTGGATAAGTGACTTAAAGTACAAAATTGCACTCTTTTTACCCTTTTTCAGTAGCTACTCGCCAGAATTAAAGTTTCTTTCACTCATTTACAATCAGTATTATCGATCTGTGCCCTTGTCATAACCCATATTTTTTTTAAACAATAGCATCAACCACCCTTAACTTACACTGATGCAAAAAGTTGAGGTTCACAATATAGATTTAGACAGCTAACTAGACTAGGGCCAGATGCAACCTTTTAAATAAATTTCTACTCAACCTCCCAGGCTGCCAACAATCCAACAGTAGTCACCCTGAACTTAGGCAATTTGCTTGAGTTAAAGTGCGCAATGTCCAAAATTGGACTAGGGCCATAGCTAAGTGCTATCACCTTTAAGAGAGTGAATCACTATTTATTTGGGTAGAACAAAAATTAACAAGTCTTAATAGAGTTGCGACGGAACCAAAACATTTTGGGCAGGTCATTATTTTGGTAAAATGAACTAACAAACAAGAAGGCCAACAATCTTGTCTTATCGAGTCAAAAACAAAACAACAACAAATGAACCGGGCAAGTTTTGAGTGTAGCATCTATGTAAGAACTATACAAATACTCACACATATAAGCACTAAGTTAATTTCTATTCTACAAACTCATGGGATTCATAACATATGGCTATAATCACTTACATTTGTATGCCAGCTTCAGAGTCATAGATGGTTATAAAATACTTTTACCAATAGGAAAAGGAGAATTAACTATATAAAAATTGTACACAAACACTTTGCCGTAGTCACTTATCATTCGCATATATAAACTGATGCTAACATAAACAAACACTTCCATTTGGTGGAATAGTATTACCAATAGAACATGGCTTAGGAAAAGAAATTTCAAATCTACAGTTAATCCTAGACAAGAAAGAAAAATGCAACAACTCCTAGACAAAGAATGCAATGCAACAACTTAATAATAACCTAGATATGTGGATTCTCCTAGATAGCACATTAGATAAAAAGAATATCTACAACACAAACCCCCATGGTAAAAGCACATCCCACCCTTACAAAAAATAATGCTTTGTCCTCAATGCATATAATTGAATTACAAAGGAGGGGATATACTTGTAGTGCCTTTTATTTAACTGAGGAATCTGTGAAGTGTGGTGAGGCTCTACTGTCCTCACCAGGATGAATATTGACCCCCATGGTGTTGGAGTGCTCACAATCTTTCCCTATGGAATCGAAGGTACCATATCTCCAGCAGGATCTACAGTTTGCCGCCTAGCTGAGGCAGAACTGGAAGACACTCCAGTTTTATTATCCTCTACTCTCATCCTTTTTATCTTTTCATATTTCCTTGATTTTTTTCTTGCTTTATTCATATCATGATGCTCTTTCATTCTCAATTCTCTTTCTTGTAGAAACTTTTTCATCAGTCTCCACTACTTTCCTACCCTTATCTTTGATCGGTCGCCCCATTATGTCAGCAAGACCTTCATCTTCATCACTTTTAATCTGGACTGGATAAAATATAGGCTATTGTGGTTGCTGATTCATCTTGTAAACATCAGCCCATATTTTGCTAACTTTCTCCATCAATTTTGCAAAATCTGAGATGGACATGGCATCCAGCTTCTTGTTGATTCGCTCCTCCATGTTGTCAATTATTAGCTTCATGTTCTTGAAAGGCCTCACTCCTTCCTCCATAATTCTTTCAATGAAGGATTTAAAATCTGCCCCCTATATGGCCAACTTCTTTCCAAACCTCTTATATGCTTGAACTATCTTTGAAAAATTTTCTTGGTTTAGCCTATACTCAGAATATTACAGTGGTACTAATGCAAAATCTATGGTACCACCCATGGGAATCAAAGCTACACTTGTAAATTTGGGCTGAGACATATATGTAGTAAGAGGTAGTGGTATACCTGAACGGAATTCAGATGACTCAAGAATTAGCACTAACTGAGTTTGTTGAGCTTGGGTTCTGTTGAATCGCATGTCGAACATTGAGTCATCCCTACTCTTTTCAATATTTTCCTTATGTATTGCTTGGATCTCATTATTTATTCCGCTGATCAAAGGTACCTTCGCTTACTTGTAGAATTTTGTTATAAGTCATGGAAGTGGCAGTGTAGTTTGAGTCTTGTGAGCGTGGTAAATCAACTCTTCAAAACTCATGTGGCCAAAATCCTTTGTCAACCCCTCAATCAAAGCAGCAATAATCATAGCTCTAGTGAGTTCTAGGTGGTCATGCTTGCCTGTTGGCATCAACCTCAGCCTTACAATTGCCAACTAAAACATAGCCTTAAAGCTTAGGGACGACTTAGATATCTTTATGCGGGGATTGTGTAGCAATAAGGCTCTCCTCCATCTATTAATATTCTTCCTAACCACAGCTTTTGTTGAGTCTGCATGAACAACTGATGCTCCAAGTCTGGTATTGTACCTAGTATCTGATATTCAGCCCCAAACAAGAATCTGTTCAATGTACGCTCTGAGATGTCTATGCTAACTCTACAAATAGGAACTATGACAAGCTTATTCATATTAGTAGCTGATTTTATTGGGGGACAATTCATCTTCATCAATGCTAAGTATATGGAGAAAGCCTCATGCACCAAGTTTGGTAGATAGGATCCAAATGGTTTGCTTATCCATGCCAACTCATATTCATTGAATCGACATTCAAGTTCTGGGTACTCGGAAAAATTTATTGTCACAATATGATGTTCTTCAAAAATAGAACTCTTTATGGATACCCTATTTGTTGGTGCCAACCCTTTGTAGAAATTCTATCGATCATCTTCATCAATGCTAAGTATATGGAGAAAGCCTCATGCACCAAGTTTGGTAGATAGGATCCAAATGGTTTGCTTATGCATGCCAACTCATATTCATTGAATCAACATTCAAGTTCTGGGTACTCGGAAAAATTTATTGTCACAATATGATGTTCTTCAAAAAATAGAACTCTTTATGGATACCCTATTTGTTGGTGCCAACCGTACTTGTGAATCCTTGTGTCAAACTAAATTTGGGTCCCTTTGTTCTGGACTATGCTCTTGGATGGGGTTAGATTCTTTAACCCCTTTCTTAATTGGACATGAACTTGATCTACTGCGGCTACTGCTTTTAACCTCATCTTCAGACTAGGAGGATGAAAAGATGACTTGATGATTACTCTGTGTGTTATATGCCGGGGCATCTGCATCTTGTGATAGCCCTTGTCTGGCCCCTTGGCCACAACCTCTACCTCTAGCAGTTGGTAATTTGTTTACCATGATACCTTCAAGCGAAACATTTATCAGTTTGTAGACTTATACCAGAAGATAGGAAAAATTATTGACCACCGATAGTCAGTCGAGCCTGTGATGGTCCGTCGAACCAAACCATTAGGGTCATTTAAGTGACACTGATTCTGAGAAAGTGGCAATGTTTTTAGGCAATGGGTCTTTGGGTATCTGATGGTCTGTTGCTCTAACTGTCGCCTGCCATTTTAACTTTCAGACCTTATTTCAGCATTTTATCAAACACCATGCACATACTTCTATTAAGGACGATTTTTATGGCATTTTTATCAATAGTATATTGCCATATTTTGCTATCTTTGGTCTATGGGTTACTAAGACTTCACCTAGGAAAGTGTTTACTAAATTCAGGCCACTCATAGAAACAAATAAAAATCAAGAAAAGTATTTCAATATTCGCAGACTTTATATGGTTTTCTTTGTTCTTAGAGATTAATAAAATGTAGACAACAAAATAATCATACCTGCGTATTGTAGTACTTGTACAATATACTCTCTTGCATTCTAAACACTAGACATAAGTTCTTCCTTTTTGCTTTTGAGAAAATTTGTTGTTGCTTATGTTTGAAAGACTAAAGAGGAGATAAAGTTTAAAAAGATGGGGGAAGGGAACATGAGAAGTTTAAGGAGGTAATTGAAAGTCTCAGATTCTTTGAATGCAGGGACACTAAATAGCCTTAGGTAGTTGAAAAGTTAGGGGTTATTCAATCACCTTAACTTATCAATTTAAAACCACTTAGATCAAATACGAATGAAAAATCTGACTATTTAAACTAATACGGCCCGACCCATTGAAATATGGTTCATGCGATGGTTCAAATGATGGTTCGTCACATGTGTGACAGTCCGTTGGTCAAACCATCATCCTTTTCCAGTTAATATACTTGGAGATATACTGGCGATGGTTGAGTCAATGATTCATTGAGAATGCGACAATCCATCGGTCGAACCGTCGCTACTCTCTCATTAACCTTATTTTTGGACTTTGCTACGATGGCTACCATGATTGGTCCATCGAGTCACCGATGATCCATCGGGTAACCCGCCGGTTACCCCAAACTTTCTCAGCTTCTTTTCCTATGTTGTTAGACCTGCACACTTACATAAATCCTTCAACTTTCACAAAACAATGAAATAACTAAAACAAATGCTTTACAACAACACACTGTAGGTTGCCTCTTACTAGCACTTGATTTATCATCGTCATACAACTTAGTTGTCTCAAATATACAAACTTTATTGGGATAGATAGTATCAATACTTCTTATCAAGTCCAGTGGACTAATGTACTATTTGACTCATTGCCCGTTGACTTTGAAGACATTTCCATCTTCATTTTTGAGTTCCACTACTCTAGATGAGTAAACTTTGTTAACTCTAAAAGGGCCAGACAATTTGGATTTTAGCATACCTAGAAAAAACATGAGTTGGGAGTTGAAGAGGAGCACCAAGTCTCTTTCTAAAAATCCCTCTTTTCAATTCTATGGTCATGGTACTTCTACATTCTCTCTTTGTACAAGTCATCTCTTTCATAAGCTCCAATATAGAACTTATCCATCTCATTTACCTACGCCTGCCTCATATCCACTGCCTCATTCTAATTCAGATTAAGCCGCTTCAATGCCTATAGTGCTTTATGATCCAGTTCAATCGGCAAATGACACACCTTGCCATAAACTAGTTGGTATGGTCACATTCCAATTGGTGTATTGAAAGTCATTTGATATGCCCATAAGGCATCATACAATGTCCTAGACCAATCTTTCCTGGTAGCATTTACAGTCTTGGCAAGTATAGCTTCAATTTCCTAGTTAGAGATCTCCACCTGCCCACTGGTCTGTCGGTGGTATGGGGTAGCCACCTTATGTTGTTTGACTCCATAATTTGCCAAGGCGGCTCTGAATATCTTATTATAAAAGTATGATCCTCCATCGCTTATGATGGTACGTGGTACCCCAAAGCGAGAGAAAAAATTTCTCTTTAAGAATGCAATAACCCGCTTTCCTTCATTATCTGTCAGAGCCACATCCTTAACCCATTTTTACACGTAGTCAACAATAACTAGTATGTAATTCATCGCAAATAAGCTCACGAAAGGCCCCATGAAATCAATTCCTGACAAATCAAATAATTCTACCTCCAACATTTTTGACATTAGCATTTCATGGTGCTTTCAAATAGACCCTTGACTTAGATATTGGTCACATATCTTCACGAACTCATAAGCATCGTTCAACAAAGAGGTCCAATAGTAGCCACTCTGAAGCACTTTCCTTGTAGTCCGATCACCTGCATGGTGACCTGCAACTGGGGAAACATGGCTCGCTTCCAGTATACTTAACATATCTACTTCTGGGATGCACTGTCTAATAATACCATCAGTACATCACCAAAAAAGATATGGCTCATCGCAGAAGTAATGGGTCACATCATGGAAAAACGTTTTCCTTTGATGAAAAGAAAGATTCTCTAGTATTACCTTGATCACAACATAAATTGAGAGATTAGCATACCAAGGTAATTTCTCCATAAAAGCAGCTAAGATTTCCTCATCTGGAAATGCATCATTGATCTCAAATTCATCTCTAATTGCTTGTTCACTTTCCAGCCCGAACAGATTATCCGCAACATGGTTTTGACACCCCTTTCAATCTTTGACTTCAAAGTCAAATTCTTAAAGCAGCAGCACCCATCTAATCAACCTTGTCTTCATATCTTTTTTTGACATCAGATTTCTGAAGGATGCGTGGCCAGTGTGGACCACCACCTTGATTCCTAGAAAATAAGCTCAGAACTTTTCAAAAGTATTGACAACTGCAAAAAAATCTTGTTCTGTGATAGTGTAGTTCTTTTGAGCTCCATTCAGTGCTTTTCTGGCATAATAGATTGGATGAAACAATTTGTCATTCTTTTGTCCCAGTACAGCTCAAGAGCAACACTGCTTGTATCACATATTATCTCAAGTGGTTTTGAAAAATTCGGTACATTAAGAATAAGAGCATCAACCAGCTTCCCTTTAAGGCATTCAAATGCCTTCAAGAAATCATCATCAAAGGAGAATTTGACTTTCTTCTCCAAAAGTTTGCAAGGGAGTTTGCAGTCTTTCAGAAGTATTTTATAAACCTCCTATAGAAGCCAACATGACCAAGGAAACTTCGCACTCCTTTCACTGAAATAGGAGGTAGAAGCTTCTATATAACCTCAACTTTAGTTCAATCAAATTCAATACCCTTTGCTAAAGTTTTGTGTTCGAGAACAATGCCCTCCTTTACCATGAAGTGGCATTTCTCCGAATTAAGCTCAAGATTGAACTCCTCCCACTGCTGCAAGGCCCTACTCAGATTTACCAATCAAAGCTTAAAAGAATCACCAGTAATGGAGAAATCATCCATTAACACCTCTAAGGTGTCTTTATGAGATTGAACCCACCCATTTTCACTGTCTCAAAAGTTAAAGAGGACCCTCAAGGGTTCAGTGATGAGTTGGAAAAGATTTCTGAGTAATACAAATGAATGAAGTTAATTATGTGGAGTTAGCAGGGTACCAACTGAAGGATTTGGTAAACTAATGGTATAATGAGTTTTAAGACTCGAAGTGTGAGAATGCCGACCCTTCAGCATGGAGCAAATTTGAGGAAGCCTTTCTAGATCGATTCTTTTCTCAGGAGCTGAGGGAGGCCAAAGATAAAGAATTAAGGAATTTAAAGCAAGGAAAAATTAGCTTCAAGGATTAAACTCTAAGGTTCAATGAACTAGCCCATTAGTCTCTAGAGTTGGTAGGATATATGAGAGCTTGAATGAGAAAATTTACATCTGGTCTTTTTGATGTCTTGGTGCAAGAATGCAAGGTGGAAATACTGAATAAAGATATGGACTTCTCCAGACTGTCATTCTACATGCAGTAGGTAGAGGACCAGAAGAAGAAGGTGGTTGAGACAAGGGAAAAGGATAGGCAAGCCAAGAAGGCCAGGCCAACAGACCAGAATTATAGTCAGTAATAGGGTGGTAATTAGGGGAATGGGTGGAAGAAGAAAATAACTTAGTGTAATGCTCAGTCCGTACCTAGTTCTCCAGTTCCCAAACCTCCAGTTGATTAGTGATTCCAAAATTATCAGTCTAGTCATTGATTGAGAGTGTAGGTTAGCAATCTCAGGGAAGTGTAGTTAATACTCCTCGATGATACCTGGGCTATGAAAGATGTTGAAGGAATCATGAAGAAAGATGTCAGTTTGGTACCATGGTATGTTATTTATGTGGCCAGCTAGGCCATATCCATAGGGATTGTTTGACAACAAGAGGTAATGTTAGGGGAGCTAAGTCACAGGCTGATTCCTCCACTCCACCACCGCTGCCTAAGGGCGTTCTTTCAGCTACCGAAAGCGGTCACTACCAGTTGTATGCTTTGGAAAACCACCAGGAAGTAAAATTCTCACAAAATGTATTCACGAGTATGTTATATATTTTCTCTCGTGATATGTATATGTTACTTGATCTTGAGTCTACCTTGTCTTATGCGACCCCATATATGGCTATCGATTTTGGGTTTGACCTTGATGTAATTGCAGAACCTTTCTCTATTTCCACTTCGGTGGGTGATTTTGTTATGGATAGAAGGTTGTATAAAAATTATGTTATGTCTGTTAATAGCCAGGACACTGTGGTAGACCTGATAGAGCTAGAGATGATTGACTTTGATGCTATCTTAGGAATTGACTAGCTCCATTCATGCTATGCCACATTAGACTATAGAACCCGAAAAGTTACTTTTTTCTTTCCGAATGAGCCTGTAATAATATGGGAGAGGCATTCTTTAGCACCTAGAGGGAAGTTTACATCTTACCTTAGAGCCTATAAACTTATTTCTAGATGTTATCTGTATTATCTGACCCAAGTAAAAGATTTTAAATTTGAGTATCCTTCTCTTCACTTAGTCCCTGTGGTCAATGAATTTCAAAAAGTCTTTCTCGAAGATCTCCCAGGGGTATTACCTGGTAGAGAGATAGGTTTCGGTATTGATTTGTTGCCAGCTACCCATCCCATTTCTATTTTGCCATATAGAATGCCTCCTTCAGAGTTGAAAAAGTTAAATGAGCAGCTGACATATTTGGTTGACAAAGGCTTTATTCACCCTAGTGTTTCTCCTTAGGGTGCACCTGTGTTATTCATGCATAAGAAAGATGGTTCTCTCCATATGTCTATAGACTACAGTCAGTTAAATAAGGTCACTATTAAAAATAAATATCCCTTTCTTAGAATTGATGATCTTTTTGACCAGCTTCAGGGTGCTTGATGTTTTTCAATGATAGACCTTTGTTTGGGATATCTTTATTTGAAGGTTAGAGAGTCAGATATTCCTAAAAAAACTTTCCAAACTTAATACAGTTACTATGAATTCGTAGTCATGTCCTTCAGATTGACTAACGCCCCTGCAGCTTTCATGGACCTAATGAATAGGTTGTTCGGTCAATTTATAGCTCTTTTTGTCATAGTTTTTATTAATAATGTTTTGATTTATTCTAAGAGTGAGGAGGACCATGCCAATCACCTCTGAATCATCTTCCAGACTCTCAAATATCATAGGTTGTATGCAATGTTTTCCAAGTGTCAATTTTGGCTTAATGCTATTGTTTTCTTGGGGCATATTGTGTCTAATGAGGGAAAAAAAGTTGATCCCCAAAAAGTGGAGGTAGTGAGAAAATGGCCCGTACCTATAACTCCAATCGATATTTGGAGCTTTTTAGGTTTGGCAGGGTACTACAGAAGATTTGTAGATAATTTTCCTCTATAGCGACTCCACTTACTAAGTTGACACAAAAAAAGGTAAAGTGTGTGTGGTCTGACTCCTGTGAGAATAGTTTTGAGAAGTTGAAAGACAATTTTACAACTGCTCCTATTTTGACTCTTTTGAAAGGTACAAAGGGTTTTGTTGTGTACTATAATGCATCCCATGTGTGACTTGGGTGTGATATTATGCAGCACAGTAAGGTGGTGGCTTACGTATCTAGACAGTTTAAGGTGCAAGAGCAAAATTAACCTACGCATGAATTGGAATTTGCGGTTCTGGTATTCACACTTAAGAAATGGTGGCAGTATCTTTATGGAGTACATGTTGATATATTTACTGACCACAAAAGTTTACAGTATGTTTTCTCATAGAAAGAATTGAACCTCAGGCAGAGGCGTTGGTTGGAGCTTTTGAAGGATTATGATATGAGCCTAAACTATCATCCTGGAAAGGCGAATGTGGTAGCTGAAGCCCTTAGCAGATTATCCATAGGCAGTCTTTCTTTTGTTGAGAAAGGGAAGAGGGAAATGGTGATGGATATTCACCGACTTGCAAATCTAGGAGTCCAACTTTTAGTTTTTGAAGATGGGGGAGTAGTTGTTCATGAGGTAGGTAAATCTTCCCTTTGTGCTAAAGTGAAAGATAAGCAGGCCAAAGATCCCATCTTGATGCAAATTAAGAAAGATGTAGGTCAACAGAAGGTGATGACTTTTGAAATTAGTGGTAATGAAATTTTCAGATACCAAGGTAGGCTGTGTGTTCCAATTATGGATGGTCTGCTAGAGAGGATCATTAGCGAAGCACACACTTCAAGGTATGTTGTTCACCCATGCACTACTAAAATGTACCATGATCTTAAGACTATATATTTGAGGAATAATGTGAAATGTGATGTGGTTGACATTGTTTCCAAGTGTTTGAATAGCCAACAAGTTAATGTGGAACATTTGAGTCCAGGTGGTACATCCTAGGAGATACCCTTGCCTCAATGGAAGTGGGAGATAATCAATATGGATTTTACTACGGCACTTCCGAGGTCCCAAAACAAGTAAGATTCTATTTGATTAATTGTGGACCAGCTGACCAAGTTAGCTAACTTTTTGCCCATGATCACTAACTATTCAGGGGATGATTATGCCAAGCTGTACATTGAGAAGATAGTTCATTTGCATGGGGTACCTGTATTGATTATATATGGCTGAGGTATGCAATTCTCTTCGAAGTTTTAGAAATCTTTTCAAAGGGGTTTAGGTACCCAAGTAAACCTAAGTACGGCTTGCCACCCTCAGACAGATGGGCAAGATGAGTTCACCATTTAGACCCTTGAGGTTATGTTAAGGGCTTGTGTAATTGACTTCAAAGGTAGTTTGGTTGATCACTTTCCATTGATAGAATTTGCGTATAATAAAGCTACCATGCCAGTATTAAGATGGCACCTTTTAAAGCATTGTATAGGAGAAAAAGGATGGTATGAAGTGGGTAAAACATGGTTATTTGGGCCTGATCTTGTTCATCAGGCAATGGAGAAAGTGAAAACCATTAGAGAGTGACTCAAAACATCTCAGATTCGACAGAAATCCTATATTGATATTAGAAGAAGGGAGTTAGAATTTGAGGTTTGTAATTGGGTGTTTCTCAAAATCTCTCCTATCAAGGGAGTTATGCAATTTAGGAAAAAGGTGAAGTTGACTCCTCGATATAGAGGGCCATAAAAGATTTTGAGAAAGATAGATGAGGTTGATCCATATTTGTGGAACTTGCGGGTTGATCTCCACATAGAGACTTAGTTAACCTCATACATGACGCCTTTCTTCTTCTATTCTAAAGGTGGGTCCTAAAGCCCCCCTTCATTCACCTCCTAAATCTCAATATCAACTATGGACACAACTTGAAGCTCACAGATTGCTTCTTCATCATATAAACCTTAAAAGAGACTACATCCTCTTCCAACCTAAACTTTATTTCCCCTATTTCTAAGTTGACAATGACCCTTTCGGTGGATAAGAATAGATGAACAAGGATTATGGGCACCTTTTGGTTTATTTCATAGTAAAAAACCATAAAGTTCACTAGAAGTATAAACTTTTCCACTTTGACTAGGATATAAAATAAAATCCCCACTGGTCTCTTGATTAACCGATCTAACATCAAGAGTTTTATAGATATCGAGGTTGGGGCATCAAATCCAAGCTTCTTATAGATGACAAATGGCATGATATTGATGCTTGCACTAGGTCACATAGAGCTTTCACAAACATATGCTTCCATATGGTACAAGAAATGGTGAAAATTCCAATGTCATCTTTCTTTTCCGCGATCTTACTATCAATGATAGCACTACAACCATGGGTTGCTTCAATGGTGTCACGTTCGATGAGTTTTTATTTGAAATAAAAATTTTCATTAGCTTAGCTTATCCCGGGATCTCTTGAATCGCCTAAAGAAATGGGATATTCATCGATTGATTGCTAAGTTTGGCCGTGAATTTCTTTAGCTTTTCACCCTATTCTTTTTATTGCAATTGTTGAGGGAATGAGAAAGGAACTTAGTTTGGAGATCGTTCTTCATTTTGTGGCTTTTCAACCTCAACCACTTCTTTGTCAACTTCCTTGGTCTCCTTATCATCTTTTTCTTCTTTATTTTGAGGAGACACCTCCTTGGTCTTAGCCTTAAGCATCATTTCACACTAGTCTCCATTTAAGTGCTCTTTAAGTGTCTTACCACTCCTAGTGACAATTATTAAGACTTGAGAATCATTCTTTGGATTTGTAATTGTGTCATGAGGGAGACCACCTCTAGGTCTACATCAACTTGAGTGGAGATTTGCCTAATTTGGGTCTACAATTGCTTGATGGAGGCAGAGTGGGAAACCATGGTTTGACAGATTTGAGAGGAATCACCTTTTAATTCACTAACCATCTTATTCATACCTTCCACCCTATTCAAAATTCTTGTTAGGGCATCCTCGGTTTTAAAATTTTAGGGTCAATAGATCGTAACTCTTTGTTTTTATCCTGATCAAGTGGAGGACATAGAAGTCATAATTACGTTCTTTATCTCTCCAATACCTATCATGCTCATGGTCCATCCAATATTTATTCCCACCTTTTCTTTGATAGATAGGGCAGGAACTCCCTACTAGTTTGCTAAATACCGGATCTCTTCATCTAAATTTTTTGCCTCATCATCATTCTCGTAGGATTTCGATGCCACAGCATTTACCTCTTTCGCGGGTGCACTGATAACCTCTTTCGCGGGTGCACTAATAACATATGTTATCCAGAGTTTAAGTTGGGTCATCATCTTTGCTATGCTCTCCTCCCTTTCTTTATCATTCCTTCTTTGCTCCTCGTCAACCACGGATGTAGAAATAGAGATCTTGGGTACTTCAACATCTTTCGTATGTCAACCCCAATCTTTTATTCACCACTCCAAGAAATTCCAATGTCGTATGATAGTGTAATTTCACTAGGGAATCTCCCCCCGCATTGTCTACCATGATTTTGTTGAGAGCCTAAAGGGCTCGGTAGAATACCTGGAAAAGCATCTTCTCGAGGAAATCCTGATTTG